>NC_053026.1:237130999-237142366 GCF_003073215.2 Triticum urartu
ATAGTCTTCATCATAAAAGAGCCAGCACAAGAAGTATCGAGCATGGTGCGGTTGTTATCAGAAAGCCGAGCATAATTTTATTGAATAATCATTTCTCTTGAGAGCTCATGATTGGGGCATGAATATAACATTGACTTAAGCCTTCCCCAAGCTTGAGCGATGCTTTCTCTTCGCGAGGCCAAAAATTATATATATAATTACGATCACGATGAACAAGATGCATAGGATAAAACTTCTGATGAAATTCCAATTTCAATCGTTTGTAGTTCCATGATCCCATATCATCACATAGCCTATACCATGTCAATGCGTCTCCCTCCAAAGATAAAGGGAAGACCTTCTTCTTGATAACATCATCGGGCATACCTGCAAGCTTAAATAATCCACAAACTTCATCCACATATATTAGGTGCTCATCAGGATGTAATGTTCCATCTCCTGCAAAAGGATTAGCTAGCAGTTTTTCTATCATACCCGAAGGAATTTCAAAGCAGACATTTTCATTTTCATTAGGTTCAGTAGGTTCAGTAGGTTGGGGAGCAACTCTTTGCTCTACTGGTCGGGGTGAAGATACCACGAACAAGCCCCTCAGAGGATTACTTTCCATAGTAACAAGTGACTGTAAATTTCAGCACACTACATAAATTTTTCCTTACCAAATTCCACCTACCAAAGGCGCTTCACTCCCCGGCAACGGCGCCAGAAAAGAGTCTTGATGACCCACAAGTATAGGGGATCTATCGTAGTCCTTTCGATAAGTAAGAGTGTCGAACCCACCGAGGAGCAGAAGGAAATGATAAGCGGTTTTCAGCAAGGTATTCTCTGCAAGCACTGAAATTATAGGTGACAGATAGTTTTGTGATAAGATAATTTGTAACGAGCAACAAGTAACAAAAGTAAATAAAGTGCAAAAAGGTGTCCCAATCCTTTTTGTAGAAAAGGACAAGCCTAGACAAATTCTTATATAGAGAAAAGCGCTCCCGAGGACACATGGGAATTATCATCAAGCTAGTTTTCATCACGATCATATGATTCACGTTCGGTACTTTGATAATTTGGTATGTGGTGGATCGGTGCTTGGGTACTGCCCTTACATGGACAAGCATCCCACTTGTGATTAACCTCTATTGCAAGCTTCCGCAACTACAACAAAAGTATTAAGGTAAACCTAACCATAGCATGAAACATATGGATCCAAATCAGCCCCTTATGAAGCAACGCATAAACTAGGGTTTAAGCTTCTGTCACTCTAGCAACCCATCATCTACTTATTACTTCCCAATGCCTTCCTCTAGGACCAAATAATGGTGAAGTGTCATGTAGTCGACGTTCACATAACACCACTAGAGGAGAGACAACATACGTCTCATCAAAATATCGAACAAATACCAAATTCACATGACTACTAATAGCAAGACTTCTCCCATGTCCCCAGGAACAAACATAACTACTCACAAAGCATATTCATGTTCATAATCAGAGGAGTATTAATATGCATATAGGATCTGAACATATGATCTTCCACCAAATAAACCAACTAGCATCAACTACAAGGAGTAATCAACACTACTAGCAACCTACAGGTACCAATCCTAGACTTGGAGACAAGAATTGGATACAAGAGATGAACTAGGGTTTGAGAGGAGATGGTGCTGGTGAAGATGTTGATGGATATTGACCCCCTCCCGATGAGAGGATCATTGGTGATGACGATGGCGATGATTTCCCCCTTCCGGAGGGAAGTTTCCCCGGTAGAACAGCTCCGCCAGAGCCCTAGATTGGTTCCGCCTCGTGGCGGCGGAGTCTTGTCGCAAAATCTTGCTTATGATTTTTTTCTCGTCGGAAGACTCCATATAGCAGAAGATGGGCATCAGAGGGCCACCAGGGGGCCCACGAGGCAGGGGCGTGCCCAGGGGGGTAGGGCGCGCCCCCCACCCTCGTGGGCAGTGTGTGGCCGCCCTCCGGAACTTCTTGCGCTCAGTATTTTTTATATATTCTGAAAATGACTTCCGTGAAGTTTCAGGAATTTTTGGAGCTGTGCAGAATAGGTCTCTAAAATTTGCTCCTTTTCCAGCCCAGAATCCCAGTTGCCGGCATTCTCCCTCTTTATGTAAACCTTGTAAAAGAAGAGAGAATAGGCATAAGTATTGTGACATAATGTGTAATAACAGCCCATAGTGCAATAAATGTCGATATAAAAGCATGATGCAAAATGGACGTATCAGTATCGTGCAAGAAAACGGAGTCCGGAGAGCACACGAGGTGCCCACGAGGAAGGGGGCGCGCCCTCCACCCTCGTGGAAGCCCCGTGTCCTTCCCGGACTGCTTCTTATTTTCCTTTTCGGAGTCTGAAACGTCCTGGAAAGTGTCCCTTATGTATTCCTTCGGGGTTACGGTTTCAATAACATTGGTTTCAACATTTATAGGATTACCTGAGATATAATGTTTGATTCTGTGACTGTTCACCACCCTCGGATTTGTGCCTTCGAAGTTGTTGATTTTTATGGCACCGGAACGATAGACCTCCTCGATGATGTAAGGACCTTCCCATTTAGAGAGGAGTTTGCCCACAAAAAATCTTAAACGAGAGTTGTATAATAATACATAATCACCTACATTAAACTCACGTTTTTGTATCCTTTTATCATGCCATCTTTTAACTTTTTCTTTAAAAAGTTTGGCATTCTCGTAGGCCTGGGTTCCCCATTCATCAAGTGAGCTAATGTCGAAAAGCCTCTTCTCACCGGAAAATTTGAAATCATAATCGAGCTGTTTAATGGCCCAATATGCCTTATGTTCTAATTCGAGAGGTAAGTGACAAGCTTTACCATAAATCATTTTATATGGAGACATACCCATAGGATTTTTATATGCAGTTCTATATGCCCATAATGCATCATCAAGTTTCTTGGACCAATTCTTTCTAGATCTATTAACAGTCTTTTACAAAATTAATTTAAGCTCTCTATTGCTCAGTACCACTTGACCACTAGACTGTGGATGATATGGAGATGCAATTCTATGATTAACATCATACTTAGCAAGCATTTTACGAAAAGCACCATGAATGAAATGTGAACCACCATTAGTCATTAAGTATCTAGGGACTCCAAACCTCAGAAAAATAACTTCTTTAAGCATCTTAATAGAGGTGTTATGATCAGCACTACTAGTTGGAATAGCTTCTACCCACTACTAATTTGAGTTCTCTATTACTCAATTCTACTTGACCACTAGACTGTGGGTGATAAGGAGATCCAATTCTATGATTAACATCATACTTAGCAAGCATTTTACGGAAAGTACCATGAATAAAATGTGAACCACCATCAATCATTAGATATCTAGGGACCCCAAACCTCGGAAAAATAACTTCTTTAAGCATCTTAATAGAGGTGTTATGATCAGCACTACTACTTGGAATAGCTTCTACCCACTTAGTAACGTAATCAACAACTAAAATATGTGTGTATCCATCGGAGGCAGGAAAAGGTCCCATATAATCAAAGCCCCAAACATCAAATGGTTCAATAACAAGTGAATAATTCATAGGCATTTCTTGACATCTACTAATATTACCAATTCTTTGACATTCATCACAAGATACAACAAACTTACGAGCATCCTTGAAGAGAGTAGGCCAATAAAAACCGGATTGCAATACCGTATGTGCAGTTCTATCTCCAGCGTGGTGTCCTCCAAAAGCTTCGGAGTGACACTTGCGTAGGATCTATTCCTGTTCATGCTTAGGTACACAACGTCTAATAACACCATCAACTCCTTCTTTATAAAGATGTGGGTCATCGCGGAAGTAGTGTCTTAAATCATGGAAGAACTTTTTCTTTTGCTGGTATGTGAAACTAGGTGGTATGAATTTAGCAACAATATAATTAGCATAATCAGCATACCATGGAGCAGTATGAGAGGCATTTATGACAGCTAATTGTTCATGAGGAAACCTATCATCAATAGGTAGTGGGTCATCAAGAACATTCTCTAACCTAGACAAGTTGTCTACAACAGGGTTCTCTGCTCCCTTTCTATCAATAATATGCAAATCAAATTCTTGAAGCAAGAGAACCCATCTAATAAGTGTAGGTTTAGCATCTTTCTTTTCCATAAGATATTTAATAGCTGCATGATCAGTGTGAACAGTTACTTTACAATCAACAATATAAGGTCTGAACGTATCATAAGCAAATACAAATGCTAAAAATTCTTTTTTAGTAGTAGCATAATTTCTTTGGGAACTGTCTTGAGTTTTACTTGCATATTGAATAACATTTAATTTCTTATCAACTCTTTGTCCTAGAATAGCCCCTACAGCATAATCACTAGCATCACACATAATTTCAAATGGTAAATTCCAATCAGGAGGCTGAACAATAGGTGTAGAAATCAAGGCTTTCTTAAGTATTTCAAATGCTTCTACACAATCATCATCAAAGACAAAAGGGACATCTTTTTGTAAAAGATTAGTCAGAGGCCGAGAGATTTTAGAGAAGTCCTTAATGAACCTCCTATAAAAACCGGCATGACCATGGAAACTTCTTATACCTTTAATGTCCTTGGGACACATCATCTTTTTAATATCATCAACTTTAGCTTTATCAACTTCAATACCTCTTTCAGAAATTTTATGCCCCAAGACAATACCTTCATTAACCATAAAGTGGCACTTCTCCCAATTCAAGACAAGATTAGTTTCTTCACATGTTTGCAAAACTCGATCAAGGTTGCGTAAGCAATCATTAAAAGAAGTTCCATAAACGAAGAAATCATCCATGAAAACCTCAACAATCTTTTCACAAAAGTCAGAGAATATAGCAGTCATACATCTTTGAAAGGTAGCAGGTGCATTGCAAAAACTAAAAGGTCTACGTCTATAAGCAAAGGTACCGAAAGGGCAAGTAAAAGTTGTCTTTTCTTGATCCTCTTTTGACACAGGTATTTGAGAGAAACCAGAATAACCATCTAGAAAGCAAAAATGAGTCTGCTTGGATAATCTTTCTAGCATTTGATCAATAAAAGGTAAAGGGTAATGATCCTTTTTAGTAGCTTTATTTAATTTGCAGAAATCAATTACCATTCTATAACCTGTAACAATTCTTTGTGGAATCAATTCATCTTTATCATTAGGAACAACAGTAATACCTCCCTTCTTAGGGACACAATGGACAAGACTTACCCACTGACTATCAGCAACGGGATAAATTATACCTACCTCAAGGAGCTTTAGTATTTCTTTTCTTACCACTTATTTCATCTTAGGATTTAACCGTCGTTGGTGATCAACAACTGGTTTAGCGTCTTTCTCCAGCTTTATTTTGTGTTGGCATAGAGTGGGACTAATGCCCTTAAGATCATCAAGAGTATATCCAATAGCAGCACGGTGCTTCTTCAGAGTTTTTAATAATTTCTTTTCTTCATGCTCTGAAAGGTTAGCACTAATAATAACAGGATATATCTCTTTCTCATCAAGACAAGCATATTTAAGAGTATCTGGTAAAGGTTTAATCTCAAACACAGGATCACCCTTAGGTGGAGGAGGATCCCCTAGGATTTCAACAGGCAAGTTGTGTTTTAAAATTGGTCCCTGTTTAAAGAATACTTCATCTATTTCCCTTCTTTCATTCATAAACATATCATTTTCATGGTCTAGCAAATATTGTTCTAAAGGATCACTAGGAGGCATGACAATAGAAGCAAGACCAATAATTTCATCTTTACTAGGAAATTATTTACCATGGGGTTGTCTATGAAATTTAGCAAAATTAAACTCATGAGACATATCCCCTAAACCAACAGAAACAATATCCTTATTGCAGTCTATTTTAGCATTAACAGTATTCAAGAAGGGTCTACCAAATATAATGCGACAAAAGTCATCTTGTGGGGAGGCAAGAACAAGAAAATCAGCAGGATATTTAACTTTCCCACACAAGACTTCAACATCTCTAACAATCCCAACTGGTGAAATAGTATCTCTATTGGCAAGCTTAATTGTAACATCTATCTCTTCTATCTCAGCAGGTGAAATTTCATGCATAATTTATTTGTATAAGGAATGAGGTATTGCACTTGCAATAGCACCCATATCACATAAGCCATGATAGCAATGATCTCCTATTTTAACAGAAATAACAGGCATGCCTACAATAGGTCTATGTTTATTTTTAGTATCAGGTGTAGCAATTCTAGCAGATTCATTGCAAAAGTAAATAACATGCCCATCAATATTATTGGCCAAGAGGGAGTAGGTGTTCTAGTATTACTCTTACAAACCACGGTTCAATTTTAATTTGCTCAGAGGGAGTAGGTGTTCTAGTATTACTCTTACAAACCACGGTTGAAGCTTTAGCATGATCCTTTATTCCAACAGGGAAAGGTAGTTTCTCAATATAAGCAGTAGGAACAACAGGATCATTATAAGTGATAGTATTTTCTTCAACTTTAATAGGTTTAACTACTTTTACTTCAATGGGAGGATTATATTTAAACCACTTCTCCTTAGGGAGATCAACATGAGTAGCAAAGCATTCATAGAAAGAAGCTACTATCTCAGAGCCAAGTCCATATTTAGTGCGAAATTCATGGAAAGCATTGGTATCCATAAAAGATTTAACACAATCAAACTTAGGTGTTATACATGTCTCCTTACCTTCGTCGAGGTCCCAATCTTCAGAGTTGCGTTTAATTCTTTCCAATAAATCCCATTTGAATTCCATAGTCTTCATCATAAAAGATCCAGTACAAGAAGTATCGAGCATGGAGCGATTACTCAGAGAAAGCCGAGCATAAAAATTCTGAATAATCATTTCTTTTGAGAGCTCATGATTGGGGCATGAATATAACATTGACTTAAGCCGCCCCAAAGCTTGAGCGATGCTTTCTCCTTCGTGAGGCTAATATATATATATAATTACGATCACGATGAACAAGATGCATAGGATAAAACTTCTGATGAAATTCCAATTTTAATCGTTGCTAGTTCCATGATCCAATATCATCACATAGACTAAACCATGTCAATGCATCTCCCCTCAAAGATAAAGCGAAGACCTTCTTCTTGATAACATCCTCGGGCATACCTGCAAGCTTAAATAATCCACAAACTTCATCCACATAGATTAGGTTCCAATCGGGATGCAATGTTCCGTCACCTGTGAAAGGATTAGCTAGAAGTTTCTCTATCATACCCAAAGGAATTTCAAAGTAAACATTTTCAGTAGGTTCAGTAGGTTGAGAGCAACTCTTTCCTCTACGGGTCGGGGTGAAGATACCCGGAACAAGCCCCTCAAAGGATTATGTTCCATAGTAACAAGTGATAGTAAATTTCAGCACACTATATAAAATTTTCCTTACCAAATTCCACCTACCAAAGGCGCTTCACTCCCTGGCAATGGCACCAGTAAAGAGTCTTGATGACCCACGAGTGTAGGGGATCTATCGTAGCCTTTTCGGTAAGTAAGAGTGTCGAACCCAACGAGGAGCAGAAGGAAATGATAAGCGGTTTTCAGCAAGGTATTTTCTGCAAGCACTGAAATTATCGGTAATAGATAGTTTTGTGATAAGGTAATTGGTAATGGGTAACAAATAGTGAAAGTAAATAAGGTGCAGCAATATGGCCCAATCCTTTTCGTAGAAAAGGACAAGCCTGGACAAACTCTTATATAAAGTAAAGCGCTCCCGAGGACACATGGGAATTATCGTCAAGCTAGTTTTCATCACGCTCATATGATTAACATTCGGTACTTTGATAATTTGATATGTGGGTGGACCGGTGCTTGGGTACTACCCTTACTTAGACAAGCATCCCAAAAATGATTAACTCCTATTGCAAGCATCCGCAACTACAACAGAAGTATTAAGGTAAACCTAACCATAGCATGAAACATATGGATCCAAATCAGTCCCTTACGAAGCAACTCATAAACTAGGGTTTAAGCTTCTGTCACTCTAGCAATCCATCATCTACTTATTACTTCCCAATGCCTTCCTCTAGGCCCAAACATTGGTGAAGTGTCATGTAGTCGACGTTCACATGACACCACTAGAGGGATGACAACATACATCTCATCAAAATATCGAACGAATACCAAATTCACATGACTACTTATAGCAAGACTTCTCCCATGTCCTGAGGAACAAACGTAACTACTCACAAAGCATATTCATGTTCATAATCAGACAGGTATTAATATGCATAATGGATCTGAACATATGATCTTCCACCAAGTAAACCAACTAGCATCAACTACAAGGAGTAATCAACACTACTAGCAACCCACAGGTACCAATCTGAGGTTTGGATACAAAGATTGGATACAAGAGATGAACTAGGGGTTGAGAGGAGATGGTGTTGGTGAAGATGTTGATGGAGATTGACCCCCTCCCGATGAGAGGATCGTTGGTGATGATTTCCCGCTCCCGGAGGGAAGTTTCCCCGGCAGAACAGCTCCGCAGGAGCCCTAGATTGGTTCCGCCAAGGTTCCGCCTCATGGCAGCAGGGTTTTGTCCCGTGAGCTTGCTTATGATTTTTCCCGACGAAAGACTCCATATAGCCAAAGATGGGCATCAGAGGGCCACCAGGGGGCCCATGAGGCAGGGGGCGCGCCTAGGGGGTAGGGCACACCCCCACCCTCGTGGACGGTGGGTGGCCCCCTCTGGTACTTTCTTCGCCCAATATTTTTTATATATTCTAAAATTAATTCCCGTGGAGTTTCAGGACTTTTGGATATGTGCAGAATAGGTCTCTAATATTTGCTCCTTTTCCAGTCCAGAATTCCAGCTGCCAGCATTCCCCCTCTTCATGTAAACCTTGTAAAATAAGAGAGAATAGGCATAAGTATTGTGACATAATGTGTAATAACAGCCCATAATGCAATAAATATCGATATAAAAGCATGATGCAAAATGGACGTATCACATTGCACACACCTTGATCTGGTTGAACCATTTCTGTTGCATTGCCTATTCCAAAACAGTTTATCCGAGTGAACCGTATGTCGTATATCACACATACCTTGATCTGGCTGACCGTTTCTTTTGTGTTGCCTAATGACAAACAGTTCATCTGAGTGAACGATATGCCGTATATCACACACACCTTCATCTGGCTGCATGTTTCTGTTGTTCTACCTCATCACAAACAATTTATCTGAGTGAATTGTATGCCGTATATCGCACACGCCTTCATCTGGTTGCCCGTTTCTTTTGTTCTGCCTCATCACAAATAGTTAATTGAACTAAACCGTATGCCCCGCATCACACACGCAACTAAAATCTGAACCATGTTTGATATATCCTTCATCGTAAACGTTTTGCACCTTTTTTGATGGTTTTAACATCACTGTTTATGATTAATGCATCGCACACAATTTCATCAAAGGGACTTTGATCGTTGTGTCGTGTTAGCAGCATCATTCAGTAGTGTACCGATGCTGTCTTGGGGCTAACACGACAGATGCCCTAGTGAAAGGACTTAGGTGCGAGGCCGGCTATGGTGATTAGCTTAAAGGGGTTGAGCGGGACGAGAGACACGAGTTTACCTAGGTTCGGCCCCTCACGATGGAGGTAAAAGCCTACTCCTGCTCTTGTTGCTATTGCTTGAATATCGATTACAAGAGAGCAGATTGCTTGACCTAGCTATCGATTCATTGTAACTTAAGTTTAACCCCCCGCAGGGACTCACCTTTATATACACAGGTCGAGGCCCTTGGCTTACAAGTGTCTGGGTCGGGTTACACTTTGTAATAGATCATGGATCTAAATCGCCTTGCCTTCTTTGACAAGTTACCATCGGGCGGCTTATAATTCCGGGTCACGCACCGTCTTCTGGCTTGGGCCTTCATCCGACCCACCTCGTAAGTCACCTCCCTGTCTTCATGTACCGATCTCTTGGGCCTATCTAAGGCTTCATTTTTAAGTCGCCAATAGCCTAACCCGGCTCTTATAAGGTGGGTTACATCATGCGGTCATATCCCCAACATTAGGCCCCAGATTGATTTGAACTTGTCCATGTCAATCTTCACTGTCTCTGGTCGGCGAGTCTTCTTTGATTCTTCTAAACGTTTTAATCTTGAACAAAGCTTCATAACCCGCCATAGGAAAGGATGATGTCATCTTCATAAATTCATAAAAATCCTCATGACGTCACAGTGGATCTTTTCTATTAATCAACCATTCCGAAGATCGAGGCGCCATTTTTGTTGTATAAATTATTATGACTCCTTGATTTTCGCGCATGCCTATTACTACGCCCTCTTTTTTCCTTATAAATAGGCACGGGGGGCCTGCCCTTTACTCTTTTCACTTTTGTAACGCCCTCGATGCGGCTATATCTCCTACGTGTCGAAGCACGACTTAGAGGCATAACCGCATTGAAAGCAATGTCGCAAGTAAGGCAATCTTCACAACATCCCATGTAAATAGATAATAAAAGGGGAAGGTACATAGTTGGCTTACACTCGCCACGTCAAACAAAGTACATAAATAGCATTACATCATCCAATCACTCATGGCCCGTCTACGGTGCCAAAATAAAAGATCAACTCAACATGCGACACGGTCCCGATCGCCCCAACTGGGCACCACTACTGATCATCAGGGAAAGACACATAGTAACGGCGTGAGTCCTCGTCGAACTCCCACTTGAGCTCAAGCGCATCATCTGGAACGGAGTCGTCTGGCCCTGCATCTGGTTTGGAAGTAATCTGTGAGCCACAGGGACCAGCAATCTCGCACCCTCGCGATCAAGACTATTTAAGCTTATAGGTAAAGGCAAGGTAATATGTGGAGCTGCAGCAAGCGACTAGCATATATGGTGGCTAACCTGTTCGCAAAAGAGAGCGAGAAGAGGAGGCAAAGCACGAACGAAGAACTAGAGAACCAACTACGGCAAACATAACTCCAACACCGTGTTCACTTCCCGGACTCCGCCAAGAAGAGACCATCACGGTAACACACACAGTTGATTCGTTTTAATTAAGTTAAGGTTCAAGTTATCTACAACCGGACATTAACAAATTCCCATCTGCCCATAACCACGGGAACGGCTTTCTAAAGTTCAAATCCCTACAGGGGAGTCCCAACTTAGCCCATGACAAGCTCTCACGGTCAACGAAGGATATACCTTCTCCTGAGACATTCCGATCAGACTCGGTATCCTGGTTCTACAAGACACTTCGACAAGTTAAAACAAATCCAGCAACACCGCCCGAATGTGCCGACAAATCCCGATAGGAGCTGCACATATCTCGTTCTCAGGGCACACTCAGATGAGCTCTCCATACAACTAAAACCAAACCCCGAGTTTCCCCGAGGGGGCGCTGCACAGGACTCTAGTTTGGACCAACACTCAAAGGA
>NC_053026.1:237143366-237157367 GCF_003073215.2 Triticum urartu
TCGGTGGATAAAACAGTGGCCGGAGAGACTGACGGCTGGGCCCGCATCCAGCCGGATTACCATTGTACCCTAGGGGTAGGCCTATATAAACCCCCAGGGCACCCATGCAAAGGGTTGGAATCCATTAGTACTAGACCAGATCATATAGGAAGGAGAGAGCTAGCCTTGCCTTCTCCTACCTCTAGGAAACAGCTCAAGGAGCAATCGTGTAAACACTTTGCCATAGTGATCATGCGGAGACCCCGCAGAGCAGCAGTAGGGGTATTATCTCCCCGGAGAGCCCTGAAGCTGGGTAAGATTCGCCGGCGTGCATGTCTTCGCCTCATCTCGTTTCCAGGCACCAGCGACGTTCTACTCGCCCCCACCATGATAAGCCATCCTTTGGCATATGTGGCACCCAACCCCCGACAAAACGTTTACCACATAAAAATTGTGTGTGATGGACAGCCTTTGCCACACAGTTTCTGTTGGGGAACGTAGTAATTTCAAAAAATTTCCTACGCACACGCAAGATCATGTGATGCATAGCAACGAGGGGGAGAGTGTTGTCTACGTACCCAACGCAGACCGACTGCAGAAGCGATGACACGACGTAGAGGAAGTAGTCGTACGTCTTCACGATCCAACCGATCAAGCACCGAAACTACGGCACCTCCGAGTTCGAGCACACGTTCAGCTCGATGACGATCCCCGGACTCCGATCCAGCAAAGTGTCGGGGAAGAGTTCCGTCAGCACGACAGCGTGGTGACGATCTTGATGAACTACAGCAGCAGGGCTTCGCCTAAACTCCGCTACAGTATTATCGAGGAATATGGTGGCAGGGGGCACCGCACACGGCTAACGAATAGATCACGTGGATCAACTTGTGTGTATTAGGGTGCCTCTACCTCAGTATATAAAGGAGCCAAGGGGGGAGGGGGGCGCCGGCCAGAGAGAGGGGCGCAGGAGGAGTCCTACTCCTTCCGGGAGTAGGACTCCCCCCCCAATCCTATTCCAACTAGGATTCCCAAGGGGGAAAGAGGGAGAAGGGTGGCCGGCCACCTCTCCTAGTCCTAATAGGAGTAGGGGAAGGGGGGAGGCGCGCAGCCCTTGTGGGCAGCCCATTCACCTTTCCACTAAGGCCCATGAAGGCCCATATGGCTCCCGGGGGGTTCCGGTAACCTCCCGGTAACCCGGTAAAATCCCGATTTCACCCGGAACACTTCCGATATCCAAATATAGGCTTCCAATATATCAATCTTTACGTCTCGACCATTTCGAGACTCCTCGTCATGTCCGTGATCACATTCGGGACTCCGAACAACCTTCGGTACATCAAAATGCATAAACTCATAAAAACTGTCATCGTAACGACATCTTTATCGGTACATCTTTATCGGTCAGACCGCATAACAACATACGTTGTTCCCTTTGTCATCGGTATGTTACTTGTCCGAGATTCGATCGTCGGTATCCAATACCTAGTTCAATCTCGTTATTGGCAAGTCTCTTTACTCGTTCCGTAATACATCATCCCGCAACTAACTCATTAGTTGCAATGCTTGCAAGGCTTATGTGATGTGCATTACCGAGAGGGCCCAGAGATACCTCTCCGACAATCGGAGTGACAAATCCTAATCTCGAAATACGCCAACCCAACATCTACCATTGGAGACACCTGTAGAGCTCCTTTATAATCACCTAGTTACGTTGTGACGTTTGGTAGCACACAAAGTGTTCCTCCGGCAAACGGGAGTTGCATAATCTCATAGTCATAGGAACATGTATAAGTCATGAAGAAAGCAATAGCAACATACTAAACGATCGGGTGCTAAGCTAATGGAATGGGTCATGTCAATCAGATCATTCAACTAATGATGTGACCTCGTTAATCAAATAACAACTCTTTGTTCATGGTTAGGAAACATAACCATCTTTGATTAACGAGCTAGTCAAGTAGAGGCATACTAGTGACACTCTGTTTGTCTACGTATTCACACATGTATTATGTTTCCGGTTAATACAATTCTAGCATGAATAATAAACATTTATCATGATATAAGGAAATAAATAATAACTTTATTATTGCCTCTAGGGCATATTTCCTTCAGTCTCCCACTTGCACTAGAGTCAATAATCTAGATTACACAGTAATGATTCTAACACCCATGGAGTCTTGGTGCTGATCATGTTTTGCTCGTGGAAGAGGCTTAGTCAACGGGTCTGCAACATTCAGATCCGTATGTATCTTGCAAATCTCTATGTCTCCCACCTGGACTAGATCCCGGATGGAATTGAAGCATCTCTTGATGTGTTTGGTCCTTTTGTGAAATCTGGATTCCTTCGCCAAGGCAATTGCACCAGTATTGTCACAAAAGATTTTCATTGGACTCGATGCACTAGGTATGACACCTAGATCGGATATGAACTCCTTCATCCAGACTCCTTCGTTCGCTGCTTCCGAAGCAGCTATGTACTCCGCTTCACATGTAGATCCCGCTACGACGCTTTGTTTAGAACTGCACCAACTGATAGCTCCACCGTTTAAAGTAAACACGTATCCGGTTTGCGATTTAGAATCGTCCGGATCAGTGTCAAAGCTTGCATCAACGTAACCTCTTACGGTGAGCTCTTTGTCACCTCCATATACGAGAAACATATCCTTAGTCCTTTTCAGGTATTTCAGGATGTTCTTGACCGCTGTCCAGTGATCCACTCCTGGATTACTTTGGTACCTCCCTGCTAAACTTATAGCAAGGCACACATCAGGTCTGGTACACAGCATTGCATACATGATAGAGCCTATGGCTCAAGCATAGGGAACATCTTTCATTTTCTCTCTATCTTCTGCAGTGGTCGGGCATTGAGTCTGACTCAACTTCACACCTTGTAACACAGGCAAGAACCCTTTCTTTGCTTGATCCATTTTGAACTTCTTCAAAATCTTGTCAAGGTATGTGCTTTGTGAAAGTCCAATTAAGCGTCTTGATCTATCTCTATAGATCTTTATGCCTAATATGTAAGCAGCTTCACCGAGGTCTTTCATTGAAAAACTCTTATTCAAGTATCCCTTTATGCTATCCAGAAATTCTATATCATTTCCAATCAGTAATATGTCATCCACATATAATATCAGAAATGCTACAGAGCTCCCACTCACTTTCTTGTAAATACAGGCTTCTCCGAAAGTCTGTATAAAACCAAATGCTTTGATCACACTATCAAAGCATTTATTCCAACTCCGAGAGGCTTGCACCAGTCCATAAATGGATTGCTGGAGCTTGCACACTTTGTTAGCTCCCTTTGGATCGACAAAACCTTCCGGTTGCATCATATACAACTCTTCTTCCAGAAATCCATTCAGGAATGCAGTTTTGACATCCATCTGCCAAATTTCATAATCATAAAATGCGGCTATCGCTAACATGATTCGGACAGACTTAAGCATCGCTATGGGAGAGAAGGTCTCATCATAGTCAACCCCTTGAACTTGTCGAAAACCTTTTGCGACAAGTCGAGCTTTGTAGACAGTAATATTACCGTCAGCGTCAGTCTTTTTCTTGAAGATCCATTTATTCTCAATTGCTTGCCGATCAACGGGCAAGTCAACCAAAGTCCATACTTTGTTCTCATACATGGATCCCATCTCAGATTTCATGGCTTCAAGCCATTTTGCGGAATCTAGGCTCACCATCGCTTCTTCATAGTTCGTAGGTTCATCATGATCTAGTAGCATGACTTCCAGAATAGGATTACCGTACCACTCTGGTGCGGATCTCGCTCTGGTTGATCTACGAGGTTCAGTAGTATCTTGTCTTGAAGTTTCATGATCATCATCATTAACTTCCTCACTAATTGGTATAGGCGTCGCAGAAACAGTTTTCTGTGATGTACTACTTTCCAATAAGGGAGCAGGTACAGTTACCTCGTCAAGTTCTACTTTCCTCCCACTCACTTCTTTCGAGAGAAACTCCTTCTCTAGAAAGGATCCATTCTTAGCAACGAATGTCTTGCCTTCGAATCTGTGATAGAAGGTGTACCCAACAGTCTCCTTTGGGTATCCTATGAAGACACATTTCTCCTATTTGGGTTCGAGCTTATCAGGTTGAAGCTTTTTCACATAAGCATCGCAGCCCCAAACTTTAAGAAACGACAACTTTGGTTTCTTGTCAAACCACAGTTCATAAGGCGTCGTCTCAACGGATTTTGATGGTGCCCTATTTAACGTGAATGCGGCTGTCTCTAAAGCATAACCCCAAAACGATAGCGGTAAATCAGTAAGAGACATCATAGATCGCACCATATCCAGTAAAGTACGATTACGACGTTCGGACACACCATTACGCTGTGGTGTTCCGGGTGGCGTGAGTTGCGAAACTATTCCACAATTTTTCAAATGTACACCAAACTCGTAACTCAAATATTCTCCTCCACGATCAGATCGTAGAAACTTTATTTTCTTGTTACGATGATTTTCAACTTCACTCTGAAATTCTTTGAACTTTTCAAATGTTTTAGACTTGTGTTTCATTAAGTAGATATACCCATATCTGCTTAAGTCATCTGTGAAGGTTAGAAAATAACGATATCCGCCACGAGCCTCAATATTCATCGGACCACATACATCGGTATGTATGATTAAGAACAAATCTGTTTCTCTCTCCATAGTACCAGAGAATGGTGTTTTAGTCATCTTGCCCATGAGGCACGGTTCGCAAGTACCAAGTGATTCATAATCAAGTGGTTCCAAAAGTCCATCAATATGGAGTTTCTTCATGCGCTTTACACCGATATGACCTAAACGGCAGTGCCACAAATAAGTTGCACTTTCATTATCAACTCTGCATCTTTTGGCTTCAACATTATGAATATGTGTATCACTACTGTCGAGATTCATCAAAAATAGACCACTCTTCAAAGGTGCATGACCATAAAAGATATTACTCATATAAATAGAACAACCATTATTCTCTGATTTAAATGAATAACCGTCTCGCATTAAACAAGATCCAGATATAATGTTCATGCTCAATGCTGGCACCAAATAACAATTATTTAGGTCTAATATTAATCCCGAAGGTAGATGTAGAGGTAGCGTGCCGACCGCGATCACATCGACTTTGGAACCGTTTCCCACGCGCATCGTCACCTCGTCCTTTGCCAGTGTCCGCTTATTCCGTAGTCCCTGTTTCGAGTTGCAAATATTAGCAACAGAACCAGTATCAAATACCCAGGTGCTACTGCGAGCTCTAGTAAGGTACACATCAATAACATGTATATCACATATACTTTTGTTCACTTTGCCATCCTTCTTATCCGCCAAATACTTGGGGCAGTTCCGCTTCCAGTGACCAGTCTGCTTGCAGTAGAAGCACTCAGTTTCAGGCTTAGGTCCAGACTTGGGTTTCTTCTCCTGAGCAGCAACTTGCTTGCCGTTCTTCTTGAAGTTCCCCTTCTTCTTCCCTTTGCCCTTTTTCTTGAAACTAGTGGTCTTGTTGACCATCAACACTTGATACTCCTTCTTGATTTCTACCTCCGCCGCTTTCAGCATTGCGAAGAGCTCGGGAATAGTCTTATTCATCCCTTGCATATTATAGTTCATCACAAAGCTCTTGTAGCTTGGTGGCAGTGATTGGAGAATTCTGTCAATGACGCAATCATCTGGAAGATTAACTCCCAATTGAATCAAGTGATTATTATACCCAGACATCTTGAGTATATGCTCACTGACAGAACTGTTCTCCTCCATTTTGCAGCTATAGAACTTATTGGAGACTTCATATCTCTCAATCCGGGCATTTTCTTGAAATATTAACTTCAACTCCTGGAACATCTCATATGCTCCATGACGTTCAAAACGTCGTTGAAGTCCCGATTCTAAGCCGTAAAGCATGGCACACTGAACTATCGAGTAGTCATCAGCTTTGCTCTGCCAGACGTTCATAACATCTGGTGTTGCTCCAGCAGCAGGCCTGGCACCCAGCGGTGCTTCCAGGACGTAATTCTTCTGAGCAGCAATGAGGATAATCCTCAAGTTACGGACCCAGTCCGTGTAATTGCTACCATCATATTTCAACTTTGCTTTCTCAAGGAACGCATTAAAATTCAACGGAACAACAGCACGAGCCATCTATCTACAATCAACATAAACAAGCAAGATACTATCAGGTACTAAGTTCATGATAAGTTTAAGTTCAGTTAATCAAATTACTTAAGAACTCCCACTTAGATAGACATCCCTCTAATCCTCTAAGTGATCACGTGATCCAAATCAACTAAACCATAACCGATCATCACGTGAGATGGAGTAGTTTTCAATGGTGAACATCGTTATGTTGATCATATCTACTATATGATTCACGCTCGACCTTTCGGTCTTTGTGTTCCGAGGCCATATCTGCATATGCTAGGCTCGTCAAGTTTAACCTGAGTATTCTGCGTGTGCAAAACTGGCTTGCACCCGTTGTAGAGGGACGTAGAGCTTATCACACCCGATCATCACATGGTGTCTGGGCACGACGAACTTTGGCAACGGCGCATACTCAGGGAGAACACTTCTTGATAATTTAGTGAGAGATCATCTTATAATGCTACCGTCAATCAAAGCAAGATAAGATGCATAAAAAGATAAACATCACATGCAATCAATATAAGTGATATGATATGGCCATCATCATCCTGTGCTTGTGATCTCCATCTCCGAAGCACCGTCATGATCACCATCGTCACCGGCGCGACACCTTGATCTCCATCGTAGCATCGTTGTCGTCTCGCCAATCTTATGCTTCCACGACTATCGCTACCGCTTAGTGATAAAGTAAAGCATTACATCGCGATTGCATTGCATACAATAAAGCGACAACCATATGGCTCCTGCCAGTTGCCGATAACTCGGTTACAAAACATGATCATCTCATACAATAAAATCAGCATCATGCCTTGACCATATCATATGACAACATGCCCTGCAAAAACAAGTTAGACGTCCTCTACTTTGTTGTTGCAAGTTTTACGTGGCTGCTACGGGCTTAAGCAAGAACCAATCTCACCTACGCATCAAAACCACAACGATAGTTTGTCAAATAGACTCTATTTTAACCTTCGCAAGGACCGGGCGTAGCCACACTCGGTTCAACTAAAGTTGGAGAGACAGTCGCCCGCAAGCCACCTGTGTGCAAAGCACGTCGGGGGAACCGGTCTCGCGTAAGCGTACGCGTAATGTTGGTCCGGGTCGTCTCGTCCAACAATACCGCTGAACCAAAGTATGACATGCTGGTAGGCAGTATGACTTATATCGCCCACAACTCACTTGTGTTCTACTCGTGCAAATCACATCAAACCATAAAACCAGGCTTTGATACCACTGTTGGGGAACGTAGTAATTTCAAAAAAATTCCTACGCACATGCAAGATCATGGTGATGCATAGCAACGAGAGGGGAGAGTGTTGTCTACGTACCCACGCAAACCGACTGCGGAAGCGATCACACAACGTAGAGGAAGTAGTCGTACGTCTTCCCGATCCGACCGATCCAAGCACCGTTACTCCGGCACCTCCGAGTTCTTAGCACACGTACAGCTCGATGACGATCCCCGGGCTCCGATCCAGCAAAGCGTCGGGGAAGAATTCCGTCAGCACGACGGCGTGGTGACGATCTTGATGTTCTACCGACGCAGGGCTTCGCCTAAGCACTACAACGATATGATCGAGGTGGAATATGGTGGCAGGGGGCACCGCACATGGCTATGGAATGATCACGGGGATCAATTGTGTGTCTAGAGGTGCCCCTGCCCCTGTATATAAAGGAGCAAGGGGGGAGAGGTGCTGCCAGCCTTGGGGCGCGCCAGGAGGAGTCCTACTCCTACCGGGAGTAGGACTCCCCCCCCCAATCCTAGTTGGAATAGGAATCCTCAAGTGGGGAGAGAGAGAAGGGGGGCCGGCCACCTCTCCTAGTCCTAATAGGACTAGGGGAGGGGGGAGGCGCGCAGCCACCTTGGGCTGCCCCTTTCACCTTTCCACTAAAGCCCACTAAGGCCCATATGGTTCCCGGGGGGTTCCGGTAACCTCCCGGTACTCCGGTAAAATCCCGATTTCACCCGGAACACTTCCGATATCCAAACATAGGCTTCCAATATATCAATCTTTATGTCTTGACCATTTCGAGACTCCTCGTCATGTCCGTGATCACATCCGGGACTCCGAACAACCTTCGGTACATCAAAATGCATAAACTCATAATAACTGTCATCGTAATGTTAAGCGTGCGGACCCTACGGTTCGAGAACAATGTAGACATGACCGAGACACATCTCCGGTCAATAACCAATAGCGGGACCTGGATGCCCATATTGGCTCCTACATATTCTACGAAGATCTTTATCGGTCAGACTGCATAACAACATACGTTGTTCCCTTTGTCATCGGTATGTTACTTGTCCGAGATTCGATCGTCGGTATCCAATACCTAGTTCAATCTCGTTATTGGCAAGTCTCTTTACTCGTTCCGTAATACATCATCCCGCAACTAACTCATTAGTTGCAATGCTTGCAAGGCTTATGTGATGTGCATTACCGAGAGGGCCCAGAGATACCTCTTCGACAATCGGAGTGACAAATCCTAATCTCGAAATACGCCAACCCAACATCTACCATTGGAGACACCTGTAGAGCTCCTTTATAATCACCTAGTTACGTTGTGACGTTTGGTAGCACACAAAGTGTTCCTCCGGCAAACGGGAGTTGCATAATCTCATAGTCATAGGAACATGTATAAGTCATGAAGAAAGCAATAGCAACATACTAAACGATCGGGTGCTAAGCTAATGGAATGGGTCATGTCAATCAGATCATTCAACTAATGATGTGACCTGGTTAATCAAATAACAACTCTTTGTTCATGGTTAGGAAACATAACCATCTTTGATTAACGAGCTAGTCAAGTAGAGGCATACTAGTGACACTCTGTTTGTCTACGTATTCACACATGTATTATGTTTCCGGTTAATACAATTCTAGCATGAATAATAAACATTTATCATGATATAAGGAAATAAATAATAACTTTATTATTGCCTCTAGGGCATATTTCCTTCAGTCTCCCACTTGCACTAGAGTCAATAATCTAGATTACACAGTAATGATTCTAACACCCATGGAGTCTTGGTGCTGATCATGTTTTGCTCGTGGAAGAGGCTTAGTCAACGGGTCTGCAACATTCAGATCCGTATGTATCTTGCAAATCTCTATGTCTCCCACCTGGACTAGATCCCGGATGGAATTGAAGCATCTCTTGATGTGTTTGGTCCTTTTGTGAAATCTGGATTCCTTCGCCAAGGCAATTGCACCAGTATTGTCACAAAAGATTTTCATTGGACCCGATGCACTAGGTATGACACCTAGATCGGATATGAACTCCTTCATCCAGACTCCTTCGTTCGCTGCTTCCGAAGCAGCTATGTACTCCGCTTCACATGTAGATCCCGCTACGACGCTTTGTTTAGAACTGCACCAACTGATAGCTCCACCGTTTAAAGTAAACACGTATCCGGTTTGCGATTTAGAATCGTCCGGATCAGTGTCAAAGCTTGCATCAACGTAACCTCTTACGGTGAGCTCTTTGTCACCTCCATATACGAGAAACATATCCTTAGTCCTTTTCAGGTATTTCAGGATGTTCTTGACCGCTGTCCAGTGATCCACTCCTGGATTACTTTGGTACCTCCCTGCTAAACTTATAGCAAGGCACACATCAGGTCTGGTACACAGCATTGCATACATGATAGAGCCTATGGCTCAAGCATAGGGAACATCTTTCATTTTCTCTCTATCTTCTGCAGTGGTCGGGCATTGAGTCTGACTCAACTTCACACCTTGTAACACAGGCAAGAACCCTTTCTTTGCTTGATCCATTTTGAACTTCTTCAAAATCTTGTCAAGGTATGTGCTTTGTGAAAGTCCAATTAAGCGTCTTGATCTATCTCTATAGATCTTTATGCCTAATATGTAAGCAGCTTCACCGAGGTCTTTCATTGAAAAACTCTTATTCAAGTATCCCTTTATGCTATCCAGAAATTCTATATCATTTCCAATCAGTAATATGTCATCCACATATAATATCAGAAATGCTACAGAGCTCCCACTCACTTTCTTGTAAATACAGGCTTCTCCGAAAGTCTGTATAAAACCAAATGCTTTGATCACACTATCAAAGCGTTTATTCCAACTCCGAGAGGCTTGCACCAGTCCATAAATGGATTGCTGGAGCTTGCACACTTTGTTAGCTCCCTTTGGATCGACAAAACCTTCCGGTTGCATCATATACAACTCTTCTTCCAGAAATCCATTCAGGAATGCAGTTTTGACATCCATCTGCCAAATTTCATAATCATAAAATGCGGCTATCGCTAACATGATTCGGACAGACTTAAGCATCGCTATGGGAGAGAAGGTCTCATCATAGTCAACCCCTTGAACTTGTCGAAAACCTTTTGCGACAAGTCGAGCTTTGTAGACAGTAATATTACCGTCAGCGTCAGTCTTTTTCTTGAAGATCCATTTATTCTCAATTGCTTGCCGATCAACGGGCAAGTCAACCAAAGTCCATACTTTGTTCTCATACATGGATCCCATCTCAGATTTCATGGCTTCAAGCCATTTTGCGGAATCTAGGCTCACCATCGCTTCTTCATAGTTCGTAGGTTCATCATGATCTAGTAGCATGACTTCCAGAATAGGATTACCGTACCACTCTGGTGCGGATCTCGCTCTGGTTGATCTACGAGGTTCAGTAGTATCTTGTCTTGAAGTTTCATGATCATCATCATTAACTTCCTCACTAATTGGTATAGGCGTCGCAGAAACAGTTTTCTGTGATGTACTACTTTCCAATAAGGGAGCAGGTACAGTTACCTCGTCAAGTTCTACTTTCCTCCCACTCACTTCTTTCGAGAGAAACTCCTTCTCTAGAAAGGATCCATTCTTAGCAACGAATGTCTTGCCTTCGAATCTGTGATAGAAGGTGTACCCAACAGTCTCCTTTGGGTATCCTATGAAGACACATTTCTCCTATTTGGGTTCGAGCTTATCAGGTTGAAGCTTTTTCACATAAGCATCGCAGCCCCAAACTTTAAGAAACGACAACTTTGGTTTCTTGTCAAACCACAGTTCATAAGGCGTCGTCTCAACGGATTTTGATGGTGCCCTATTTAACGTGAATGCGGCTGTCTCTAAAGCATAACCCCAAAACGATAGCGGTAAATCAGTAAGAGACATCATAGATCGCACCATATCCAGTAAAGTACGATTACGACGTTCGGACACACCATTACGCTGTGGTGTTCCGGGTGGCGTGAGTTGCGAAACTATTCCACAATTTTTCAAATGTACACCAAACTCGTAACTCAAATATTCTCCTCCACGATCAGATCGTAGAAACTTTATTTTCTTGTTACGATGATTTTCAACTTCACTCTGAAATTCTTTGAACTTTTCAAATGTTTTAGACTTGTGTTTCATTAAGTAGATATACCCATATCTGCTTAAGTCATCTGTGAAGGTTAGAAAATAACGATATCCGCCACGAGCCTCAATATTCATCGGACCACATACATCGGTATGTATGATTAAGAACAAATCTGTTTCTCTCTCCATAGTACCAGAGAATGGTGTTTTAGTCATCTTGCCCATGAGGCACGGTTCGCAAGTACCAAGTGATTCATAATCAAGTGGTTCCAAAAGTCCATCAATATGGAGTTTCTTCATGCGCTTTACACCGATATGACCTAAACGGCAGTGCCACAAATAAGTTGCACTTTCATTATCAACTCTGCATCTTTTGGCTTCAACATTATGAATATGTGTATCACTACTGTCGAGATTCATCAAAAATAGACCACTCTTCAAAGGTGCATGACCATAAAAGATATTACTCATATAAATAGAACAACCATTATTCTCTGATTTAAATGAATAACCGTCTCGCATTAAACAAGATCCAGATATAATGTTCATGCTCAATGCTGGCACCAAATAACAATTATTTAGGTCTAATATTAATCCCGAAGGTAGATGTAGAGGTAGCGTGCCGACCGCGATCACATCGACTTTGGAACCGTTTCCCACGCGCATCGTCACCTCGTCCTTTGCCAGTGTCCGCTTATTCCGTAGTCCCTGTTTCGAGTTGCAAATATTAGCAACAGAACCAGTATCAAATACCCAGGTGCTACTGCGAGCTCTAGTAAGGTACACATCAATAACATGTATATCACATATACCTTTGTTCACCTTGCCATCCTTCTTATCCGCCAAATACTTGGGGCAGTTCCGCTTCCAGTGACCAGTCTGCTTGCAGTAGAAGCACTCAGTTTCAGGCTTAGGTCCAGACTTGGGTTTCTTCTCCTGAGCAGCAACTTGCTTGCCGTTCTTCTTGAAGTTCCCCTTCTTCTTCCCTTTGCCCTTTTTCTTGAAACTAGTGGTCTTGTTGACCATCAACACTTGATACTCCTTCTTGATTTCTACCTCCGCCGCTTTCAGCATTGCGAAGAGCTCGGGAATAGTCTTATTCATCCCTTGCATATTATAGTTCATCACAAAGCTCTTGTAGCTTGGTGGCAGTGATTGGAGAATTCTGTCAATGACGCAATCATCTGGAAGATTAACTCCCAATTGAATCAAGTGATTATTATACCCAGACATCTTGAGTATATGCTCACTGACAGAACTGTTCTCCTCCATTTTGCAGCTATAGAACTTATTGGAGACTTCATATCTCTCAATCCGGGCATTTTCTTGAAATATTAACTTCAACTCCTGGAACATCTCATATGCTCCATGACGTTCAAAACGTCGTTGAAGTCCCGATTCTAAGCCGTAAAGCATGGCACACTGAACTATCGAGTAGTCATCAGCTTTGCTCTGCCAGACGTTCATAACATCTGGTGTTGCTCCAGCAGCAGGCCTGGCACCCAGCGGTGCTTCCAGGACGTAATTCTTCTGAGCAGCAATGAGGATAATCCTCAAGTTACGGACCCAGTCCGTGTAATTGCTACCATCATATTTCAACTTTGCTTTCTCAAGGAACGCATTAAAATTCAACGGAACAACAGCACGAGCCATCTATCTACAATCAACATAAACAAGCAAGATACTATCAGGTACTAAGTTCATGATAAGTTTAAGTTCAGTTAATCAAATTACTTAAGAACTCCCACTTAGATAGACATCCCTCTAATCCTCTAAGTGATCACGTGATCCAAATCAACTAAACCATAACCGATCATCACGTGAGATGGAGTAGTTTTCAATGGTGAACATCGTTATGTTGATCATATCTACTATATGATTCACGCTCGACCTTTTGGTCTTTGTGTTCCGAGGCCATATCTGCATATGCTAGGCTCGTCAAGTTTAACCTGAGTATTCTGCGTGTGCAAAACTGGCTTGCACCCGTTGTAGAGGGACGTAGAGCTTATCACACCCGATCATCACATGGTGTCTGGGCACGACGAACTTTGGCAACGGCGCATACTCAGGGAGAACACTTCTTGATAATTTAGTGAGAGATCATCTTATAATGCTACCGTCAATCAAAGCAAGATAAGATGCATAAAAAGATAAACATCACATGCAATCAATATAAGTGATATGATATGGCCATCATCATCCTGTGCTTGTGATCTCCATCTCCGAAGCACCGTCATGATCACCATCGTCACCGGCGCGACACCTTGATCTCCATCGTAGCATCGTTGTCGTCTCGCCAATCTTATGCTTCCACGACTATCGCTACCGCTTAGTGATAAAGTAAAGCATTACATCGCGATTGCATTGCATACAATAAAGCGACAACCATATGGCTCCTGCCAGTTGCCGATAACTCGGTTACAAAACATGATCATCTCATACAATAAAATCAGCATCATGCCTTGACCATATCATATGACAACATGCCCTGCAAAAACAAGTTAGACGTCCTCTACTTTGTTGTTGCAAGTTTTACGTGGCTGCTACGGGCTTAAGCAAGA
>NC_053026.1:237158367-237235995 GCF_003073215.2 Triticum urartu
GCCGTAACTTTGCATCCGTAGCTCCGTTTCGTGCATATAGCATATCAAAAAGTTTGACTCAGAGAGCACATCATTTCATCTCATTGCATCATTTTCATTTGAGTTTATCTTGATGCCCGAAATGCTATTAGAAGAGGGCTACTTGAGATAATTGTCAGATCTGCTGCTCCATTTAGAGATTTGTCATTTTTGCCATGATTATTGTGTGCATTTATGCCCATGAGTTCTACATATGTTTTGTGAAGGGTTTTGCCATCTTTCCAGAGGTGCAACCCATGTATTTTTGTGATGTGTGTGGTGACTAGCACAAGCTTGCAAAGTGAAGCACTTGCTAATGCTGATTTCAGGGACTTAGCATTTCCACTAAGTCCTTGAGCTGTTTATCTCATATGGCCATATGTTCATGTTGTTTCCTAGTGATCCGTGCCTCTTTTGAGGATGATCAGTAAGGATGTTTTGTTAATATTGTAGTGCTCTATCCATCCATGTATTTTTTTGAAATTATGGAGCACCCTAGCTTGAGTCAATCGAGCTCTACTTTTGCTACTTCGTGAATCTGGGCAGATTGTCTACTTGTTAGCGATTTTGCTGAGGATGTTGTAGTTGATCCGTGCATGCTATGCTATTGTTCTTGCCATGTCTAGCTTGCATTTTGTGTATGATTAGATTATCATGACTTGCTCCGTAGTGAGTGCATCGAGCTCGCAAACATGCCTACTTGATATCTGTTTTCAGCATGTTCCAGTTTTCACTAAGTCTGAGAACTGATTATGTTTTTGCCATGTTCACATGCTTGCAATTGTATTTTCTGATCCCTTTTGGCTCAATGTCACTAAGGGACTTTTGTTAAGATCTTTGAGTAGCTCCATGCCCTGCTTTACTTTGCCATGTTCAGGTCCTGGAGCATATAGTTTTCATGCTCCGAAGAGTGCTATCTGATCTGAAATTCTAGACAAGTGTTAATTTCACTAAGTCTGAGATCTGTTTACCATATGCATTTTTGCCATGCTTGTTTGAACCTGTTAATGGATGAATTAGCTGTAGCTCAGTGCTAGACTTTTGTTAAGCATCATGAATGCGTCCCTGCCATGTATTTTGTTGTCATGTTTGGGTGCTGTAGCATGTTCATCTTGTTGCATTTAGATGACTACTTGCTGTAAATCGCAGAACGTGGCCATATTTGAATCGCTTGCCAATTCCAAACCGTAACTCCGATTCCGGCGTTCTTTATATCGTTTTCAAGCGATTTCATCTCATCTTTCCAGTGGCACACTTGGATTCGCAAGTTGAGGCCAGGTTCATGCATCCCTTGTCAAATCTTGCATATGCATCCCGCATCGCATCCCGCATAGCATACCATCTTTGCATCATATTGTTTGAGCCTTGCACGTGGTTGATTGTGTTCCATTTGCTTGTTTGTCTTGTTTGGGTAGAGCCGGGAGACGAGTTCACTAACGAGGAGCCCGTTGAGTTTGCTTTCGAGGATCCAGTCAACTCTGACAACTTTGCAGGCAAGATGATCATACCCTCGAAATCACTAATATCTTTGCTTTGCTAGATGCTCGCTCTTTTGCTATGCCAATGCTACGATGCCTACCACTGGGTTTCAAGCCTCCCAAATTGCCATGTCAAACCTCTAACCCACCATGTCCTAGCAAACCGTTGTTTGGCTATGTTACCGCTTTGCTCAGCCCCTCTTATAGCGTTGCTAGTTGCAGGTGAAGATTGGAGACCGTTCCCTGTTGGAACATTTATTTACTTGTTGGGATATCATTATATTGCCATGTTATCTTAATGAATCTATATACTTGGTAAAGGGTGGAAGGCTCGGCCTCTCGCCTAGTGTTTTGTCCCACTCTTGCCGCCCTAGTTTCCGTCATATCGGTGTTATGTTCCCGGATTTTGCGTTCCTTACGCGGTTGGGTTATAATGGGAACCCCTTGATAGTTCGCCTTGATTAAAGCTTGTCCAGTAATGCCCAACCTTGGTCTTACCATTTGCCACCTAGCCTCTTTTTCCCTTGGGTTTCCGGAGCCCGAAGGTCATCTTATTTTTTCCCCCCCCCCCCCCCCCGGGGCCAGTGCTCCTCTGAGTGTTGGTCCAACCGAGCGATGTCCGGGGGCTACCAGGGGCAACTCTGGGCTGGCCTACCCAACGTCTTGCTCATCCGGTGTGCCCTGAGAACGAGATATGTGCAGCTCGTATCGGGATTTGTCGGCACATCTGGGTGGTGTTGCTGGTCTTGTTTTAACCTGTCGAAGTGTCTTGAAGAACCGAGGTACCGAGTCTGATCGGAATGTCTCGGGAGGAGGTCTATTCCTTCGTTGATCGTGAGAGCTTGTCATGGGCTAAGTTGGGACTCCCCTGCAGGGATTTGAACTTTTGAAAGTCGTGCCCGCGGTCTTGATCGCGAGGGTGCGAGATTTCTGAGTCCCTGTGGCTCACAGATTACTATTACACCAGATGCAGGGCCTGATGATTCCGCTCCAGGTGACACGCTCGAGCTCAAGTGGGAGTTCGACGAGGACTCTCAACGATACTACGTGCCTTTCCCTGATGATCAGTAGTGGTGCCTAGTTGGGGGTGATCGGGACCGTGTCACATGTTGGGTTATCTTTTATTTTGGCGTCGTAGTCGGTCCATGAGTGTTTGGATGATGTAATGTTATTTATGTACCTGATTGACGTGGCGAGTGTAAGCCAACTATGTTATCTCCCCTTTTATTATCTATATTACATGGGATGTTGTGATGATTGCCTAACTTGCGACATATGCCTTCAATGCGATTATGCCTCTAAGTCGTGCCTCGAAACGTGGGAGATATAGTCGCATCGAGGGTGTTACAAGTTGGTGTCAGAGCCTTCCCCGACCTTAGGAGCCCCATTGCTTGATCGTTTTTAGCGGCCGAGTTGTGTCTAGAAAAATTGTTTTGAGTCATTTAGGAATTATATATCGGAGAGTTTAGGAATTCTTTTTACTTCCCAGTCTCCTCATCGCTCTGGTAAGGCATCCTGACGTAGAGTTTTGACTCTTCTCTTCTCAAATTTCACAAAAAAAATTAGGATCACGCGGGTATCTTGGAATCGTTCCGATGGTTTTATGATGAGAACATTGTCTTGGTGCCTCCTGTCAGGGGTTTTGTGGAAGTGTCCCGGGGAGTTGAGCTCTGAGGTGTTGTCATCATAATTTTATCGTTGCAGTTCTGGAATACCTGAGTTTAGTACGCCGACATCGAAAATCTCTTTTATGCAGTTCGTTGGTGAGATAACCTCGACGCCACCCAGTACTGGGGCGGGAGTTCGGGAGTATCGCCATAACTTGTATAACGGATGCTTTTCGAAGGTTGAGGTAGATGGTTTCTGAAGTTTTTCTAGGTTTTGTGTTGAAGGATGGATACAGCTGGATGTAGGATTTGCTAGATTTGGGTGAGATATTATGCTTCCCCTGTATCCCCAACACCTGATTGCATAACCGGAAAGGTTCGGGAGTTTCATAGGTGGGAATTCTTGTAGCTCTAGTTCTTCTTCCACGGATATTTGGTTTGAGATTGGGATTTCTTACCGAGTATTCGTTCTTGATCCGTACCTTGTTGATTTATTTCTCTACCTAAATTCTAAGTGGCTTCTCAATTTATGGATATGTGACCATTTCAAGAGGAATGCATTCGTTCATTTTGTTCGGATGTGAAGACTATATGTTGCAATTTTCATTCCGTTGGATTCAGCTTCTTTTATCTGTCTATGTGCTAACGGTGGTCAACCTCTTCAAGATGGCTCCTGCTAAGAGCACCAATCAGAATCAGAATCAAGATCCGCCACCACCTCCACCTCCTCCGGAGGCATGGCAAGCTGTGATGGCCGCAACCAATGCAAACACACAGTTGATCATGAAAATTCTTCAAGAGCACAATCAAGGCAACCAAGGGAACCAAGGCAACAATCAGAATCACTTTGCTACACTCAACCAGTTCCTTGCTAACGGGCCAAGACTTTCAGCAATTGTGTTGAGGCAACTGATGCTGACGATTGGCTCATGGATCTGTGCAAGCATTTCAAGTGCAGTAACGTCAGGCCTGAGGACTTTGTCAAGTTCGCTTCCTTCCAACTCAAAGATCAAGCTACAGATTGGTTCCAGCAGTACAAGGATTCCAGAGGTGGACGTGTGATCACTTGGGATGAATTCCGTCAAGATTTCAGAGCTCACCATATCCCTCAGAGCGTGGTTGAAAGCAAGCGTGAGGAATTCCGCAACCTAAAGCAAGGCTCTTTGTCTGTCTATGACTACAACAAGTTGTTTCAGAAGCTTGCCCGCTTTGCCAAGCAGGACGTCCCTGATGAGAAGAGCATGATATACCAGTTCAGGGGTGGTCTCAGAGAAGAAATTCATCTAGCTCTTGTTCTCTTTGAGCCCTTGAGGTACGATGAGTTCTACAACATGGCATTGAAGCAAGAGGCCGCTCAACTGAGGTGTGATGTTTCCAAGAAGCGAGTCAGAGATGCTACTCCTTCTTCCTCTACTCAAGTGGCCAAGCAGCAGAAGTATTGGCTTCCTCCTCCTTCGTTCCGTCAGCCGTATCAGCAGAAGAGCAAAGGTGGCAGTGGATCTTCCCACCCACCCAATCCTGGCTTTCAGAACAAGACTTCGTCTCAAGCTCCAAGACCGAGTGCTCCGTATCACCGTCCGCTTTCAGAGGTCACGTGCAACAAGTGCCAATAGAAGGGTCACTATGCCAACAAGTGTCTCAACCAGAGGCGTCTCCCTCCTCCCCCTCCTGTGAGATCGGCAAGTACAACTATGGTCAAGCATAACACCAAGTCCGCCAAGGTCAACTTGCTGAATGCAGCCCAGGCAGAGGACTCGCCAGATGTGATTATGGGTAACCTTCCTGTTAACGATGTTCTTGCAAGAGTTCTTTTTGACACTGGTGCATCTTTATCATTTTTATCGAAGCCTTTTGCATCAAGGCATGATGTGCATACTATTGATTTGCCTAAGCCGATAGTGGTTTCTTCTCCGGGTTTGTTCATGAACACCAAAATGATGGCTCCGGATGTTACTATCACGTTGGGCGATTACAAGTTCCTTTCTTCTCCTATGGTTCTTGGTAACTCGGATATTGATCTTATTCTTGGGATGGATTGGCTTTCTAAGCATAAGGCACATCTTGATTGTGCAGCCAGGCAGATTCAATTGACTCATTCGTCTGAGGATGTAATTGTCTTTGCCGCTCGTGATGATACCATCCGTCTGTTTTCTCTCAATGAGAAGGGTGAACTGGATGCTATCTCGTAAATTCCAGTCGTTTGCGAATATCAAGACGTCTTTCCAGAAGAGCTTCCAGGAATGCCTCCGCACCGGCCAGTTGAATTCGTCATTGATCTTGAGCCCGGTACGGAACCTGTGTGCAAGCGTCCTTACAAGCTCGGACCTGAAGAGTTGAAGGAGCTGAAGAAGCAACTCGATATTCAAGAGAGAATGGGTCTCATCCGGCCTAGTTCTTCTCAATGGGGTTGTGGTGTTCTTTTTGTGAAGAAGAAGGATGGAACAGATCGACTTTGTGTTGATTACCGTCCATTGAACAAGAAGACCATCAAGAACAAATACCCACTTCCCAACATCAATGAGCTGTTCGAACAACTCAAAGGTGCTCAAGTATTCTCCAAGCTTGATCTCCGTATGGGTTATCATCAGATTCGAATCCGTGAGCAAGATATTCCCAAGACAGCTTTCAGGACAAGCTATAGTTCATATGAATACACTGTCATGTCTTTTGGCCTCGTCAACGCTCCTCCGACTTTCTCTCGCATGATGAACTTCATCTTCAACGCCTACACCAATGACTTCGTTTTGGTCTATCTCGACGACATTCTGCTTTTCTCGAAGAACAAAGAAGATCATGCCAAGCACTTGCGTTTGGTACTCAATAACATGATAACATGATATAATATGATAACATGGTATCTCACATGCCAACATCAATCTCAGAACATAGTGGTATCTCGTAGAGCACCTCCAAAGTTCAAGCAACGACTAAACATTGTAATTCATGGTAGAAGAGATCTAGTCATGACACACACAATATTAACTATACACAATGCATAAAAATGACAATAGTGCTCTCAGGACTGGTGCTTGATTGAGAAGGTGATGATTCGACAATAAAAATAAAATAGCATAAAAGTAAATAGATAGCCCCTTCACAAAGGGAAGTAGGAATTTACAGAGGCGGCAGAGCTCGAAGCTTAAATCAGAGATAGATGTAATTTTGAGAGGCATGCCTTTCCTGTCAACATCACGACTAAGAATTTTCAATATCTTCCATGTTAAAAACGTCATCGGTGGTTCCCAAGCAGAAAGGTAAAGTTTACTCCCCCTGCACCAACAAACACAAGCCATGGCTAGCCGAATCCACGGGTGCCCTCCATACCAACAACTTTCCGCGGGAGTTTTTTTCATTATATATTTTTATTTTGATTATAGGACTGGGCATCCCAATTACCAGCCTCTCTCGTGCAATGACGGGTGAATAAACCCCCATCGTGAGAATAACCCGCTTAGCATGGAAGATACTGACCACCCCCTGTCTCTCCATGAGCGGTACGGGCACACAAAAAAACAAATGTTTATTTGAATGATTAGATGTGGCATATGCAAATTTACTTGGAACGACAAATTAATACCGCATATATGTAGATATAGTGGACACATCTGAAATAACTTTGGTTTAGGGATCGATACGTCTCCAACGTATCTGTAGTTTTTGATTGCTCCATGCTATTATATTATCAATCTTGGATGTTTTATATACACTTACAAGCAATTATATATCATATTTTGGGACTAACCTATTAACTTAGTGCCCAGTGCCAGTTGTTGTTTTTTTGCTTGTTTTTGGTTTCACAGAATATCAGTACCAAATGAAGTCCAAATGGCATGAAACTTTTTGCAGATTTTTTCTATACAAAAGAGACACTAGAAGCTTCGGGAGAAAACTAGACAAGGGAGCATGGGCCCACAACCCACCAGGGTGCGCCCTGGGGGCAGGCGAGCCCTGATGGGTGGTAGGGCGCACGAGCCTCCGTTTGACCTAGTCCTGCCTCTATAAATTCTCTAAAATCGTGAAACGATAGTGGAGTCCACGAAATACTTTTTTCGCCGTAGCAAGTTCTAGAACCACGAGATCCCATCTGGAGGCCTTTCTCGGCACTCTGCCGGAGGGGGATTCGATCACGAAGGGGGCTCTTCATCATTCTTGATGCCCTTCGATGATGCGTCAGTAGTTTACCATGGACCTATGGGTCCATAATTAGTAGCTAGATGGCTTCTTCTCTCTTTTGATCTTCAATACAAGGTTCTCCTTGTTTTTCTTGGAGATCTATTTGATGTAATGAGTTTTTGTGGTGTGTTTGTTCGGATTAGATGAATTGCGAGTTTATGATCAGATCTATCCATGAATATTATTTGAATTTTCTCTGAACTCTTTTATGCATGATTGTTATAGCCTCGTATTTCTTCTCCGAGTTATTGGTTTGGTTTAGCCCACTAGATTGATTTATCTTGCCATGGGAATAGGTGCTTGTGATGGCTTAGATCTTGCGGTGCTCAATCCCAGTAACAGAAAGGGACATGTCACACATGTATCGTTGCTATTAAGGGTAACAAGATGGGATTTATTTCATATTCCCTCCGTTTCTTTTTAGTCTGCATATTTGATTTGGTCAAAGTCAAACTTTATAAAATTTGACCAACTTTGTTTGAAAAAATATCAACATCTACAATACCAAAACTATATGGTATGGAAATTAAATTCATGATGCATCTAACAATATTGATTTCATATTGTGAATCTTGATATTTTTTCTATAAACTTAGTCAAAGTTGACAAAGTTTGACTTTGACCAAATCTTATATGCAGACTAAAAAACGGAGGGAGTACGTGAGTTTATCTTGTCTACATCATATCATATTGCTTAAGGCTTTACTCCATTCTTCCATGAACTTAATACACTAGATGCATGCTGCATAGCGGTCGATGTGTGGAGTAATAGTAGTAGATGCAGAATCATTTTGGTCTACTCGTCTCAGACGTGATGCCTGTATAGATGATCATTGCCTTGGATATCATCATAATTATTTGCTTTTCTGTCAATTGCCCAATAGTAATTTGTCTACCCACCATATGCTATTTTTATGAGAGAAGCCTATAGTGAAAACTATGGGCCCCGGGTCTATTTTCTATCATATATTAAAACTAAAAATATCTCGCTGCAATTTACTTTTATTTATTTTATTTTGTATTTTTGTTTGATGTATCTATCAAAAACTATATCATTTAATCTTGATCATAACCATTGAGGGATTGACAACCCCTCTACGCGTTAGGATGCAAGTATTTGTTGTTTGTGTGCAGGTGTTGTTTACTAGTCGTTGCTTGGTTCTCCTATTGGATTGATAACCTTAGTTTCATAACCGAGGGAAATACTTATCTCTACTGTACTACATCATCCTCTCCTCTTTGAGGAAATCCCAACGCAGCTCACAAGTAGCAGGAAGAATTTTTGGCGCAGTTGCCGGGGAGACATCATCGACAACTATCAAGTACCTATGCATAAATTTTCATCTCCTTGCATTTACATTATTTGTCATTTGCCTCTCGTTTTCGTCTCCCCCACTTCTAAAAAGTTTTTACAAAAATATTTTCCGTTCGCCTTTTTGCGTGTTTATTTGCTTGTCCACCTTACCGTTATGGCTAGCCCTTAGCTTGATACATGCACTCCTGAGAATGAAGTTCCCAATTTTAAGGAATGGGGGGAGAGAATTTAAAAGATGCTTGGTATAGGATTTCCAATGCTCATAATAGATCAACTCGTAAGCAATCTACTACCGTTCTTCTTCGTAATTTTTATGTTGGTATTAGTACTTGGTATAGATTTGTGCTTGACACTATTACCGGAGGAAATTTCTTGATGTGTCCCCCTATGGATGCTTTCAATGCTATGGGAAATTTAGTGGGATCACCACGTATCGCTGTTAATGAAACAGTTTTAACTTTCGAACATGTTATGCAAAGGTTAGATGCTATTGAAAATAATATGCCTACAATAGAACATATTGACAATTTGGATAAAAAGATTCATAACCATGCCACTCAATTTGGATGAAAGGTAGAAATTACTCCAAATATGCTAAAGGAGAAAGAACCAATAATCAATGAAAGGGTAGAACAAAGTCCTGCTAGGATTGATAGGTTGGAAGAGATTATTAATAATTTAGGTTCCGCTTTTTCTTCCGTTAAAACTATGGAAAAAACTCCCGTTAGTAAGAACTTCAAGTTTATCTATGTTCCTAAAGATAAGGGTGCCGCAACTAGCAGTAAAGAGAATCTTAAAATGATTAGTGTTCACCCTAATTTTGTTGATTTGATGAAGGAACCGATCTATGAGAATAAATCTCTTAGTTTTGTACCTAGGAGTATGATTAATAAAAACATGTATGCTAGAACTCCTAAGAAGTATGCTTGTGTGATTGAGGAGATAGAATCCAAAGAAGTCAACACTTGAAGTATGCATTATGACTAGCTAGGGGCGTAAAACAATACTCTAGTTGGGAGGCAACCCAATAGTTTTTTTGTTTTCCTTGCCGTTTTCAATAAATATACAATTATGCTACTGTTATGACTATGTTTTAGTATTTTAATTAGTGTTTGTGCCAAGTAAATCCTCTCGGATGATTTGGGTGACAGTTGCTTTGATTCTGTGCATTAACAAAAACTTTTCTGCCCAGTAGTAGAATTAATGTGCTCTCCTGGAGCGTGATAAAATTCTTAATTTTTTAGCCATGATTTATATACAAATTTCACATGTTGTCCTAATTTTTTAGAATTTTTGGAGTTACAGAAGTATGGTCCATTTTTAGATTACTACAGACTGTTCTGTTTTTGATAGATTCCATTTTTGATGCATTGTTTCGTTTGTTTTGATGAGACTATGGATTGTATCGGCGGGGTATAGCCATGGATAATACAGTAGATATAATTCAAAAACAAAATATGAATGGGTTTGCAACATTACTTAAAGTAGTGATTTGCTTTATTATACTAACGGATCTCACGAGGTTTTGTTGACTTTTGTGTGATTGAAGTTCTCAAGTTTTGGGTGAGATCGTGATGGATGAAGGAATAAGGAGTGAAAAGAGCCTAAGCTTGGGGATGCCCGCGGCACCCCAAGGTAATATTCAAGGACTCCCAAGCAAGTAAGCTTGGGGATGCCCTGAAAGGCATCCCCTCTTTCTTCTAACGACCATCGCTAATTTTACTTGGAGCTATATTTTTATTCGTCACATATCAGGAGTTATGCTTGGAGCGTCTTGTATTATATGAGTCTTTGCTTTGTTTTCCTTTTAGTTTGTCATAATCATCCTTGCTCAACACACTTGTTTCAGAGAGCCACATGCATATCATGATTTGCCAGAATACTCTATGTGCTTCACTTATATTATTTTCAGAGTTGTTTTTTTTAAAGAAATATGCTCTCATGCTTCACTTGTATTATTTTGAGAGTTGTTTTTTAAGAAATATGCTTTCATGCTTCACTTATATTGTTTTGGGAGTTGTAAAATTTTATAGAAATTTGCTCTCATGCTTCACATATATCTTTTTGAGAGCTTATAATCGCAATGGTAATTTGCATAAGATATGAATTTGGTCCCAGAGTGATGGATATCCAAGGGGGATATATTAAGAATTTTCATATAGATCATTGGACATGATAAACTTGATTCCTTGCAATAGTTTTGTGATATGGAGATAGTGATATGTGAGGTATGTTGGTAAGTAATTATGCTTTAGTAAGAAATAGCGGGCGTACCCACGCATTTGCGCGGCTAGACCATTGTTATGTACTATTTATATAATTTAGTTAACTATTTCTTGAGATTTCGGTGTTTGTTTTTTATCTTGGTGAAGAAACAACATAGTATATCATTGCGTGCTCCTAAAACTTGGATCAACAATATTGGCTATTAAATTATGTTATGATAATTACAAATTTGAAAGTAAATAGGATATTTCAAAAAACCATATTAAAGTAAATGATTTAAATGTTGTTGCACTCTATGAGGGCTATCGCAGTGTAGTTATTTACATTATTTAAATATATGTGCATTGTTTTTTTGTTCTTTTATTTTCTCGGATCCTCTTTAGGCATGAAGTCATGCTATTTTCCTTGAGTGGCATGTTTCATAGTCTCGAGTCACTTGCTTTTCTTCTTTTGGTCCAATTTCCATCCTTCAATCGATGCATCAAACCGGATTTTAGTACCACACTTTGCTTGATTCTCCTACTCAAAATTCCTAAGTCACTGAAGTAGGTTTGTAGTGACTATGTGCTAGGTAGATAGATAGCCAAGTGGGATTCGCTAGTAGTCTAGTCTTGTTAATAAAACATGATTGATTGATATCTATATCATTAGTTTTGTAAAACACATAATTTAATGCGCAGATTTATTCCACACAAATAAAATGCAAAGATTTATTGTTCTAGTATGCAAGAATCACTTTCTGTTAGTCTCCATTATTGCGTGATACAATTTAATCCTGATTAATAGTCTCCATGTAAAAGCTAGTCAGAGAAGAAAAGTGTTTCTTCTATAATATAAATTAACGAAAAAAAGATTGATAGTATCAAATGGATTGTTTGAACGTCTAAATTTTCTTATAATAACACTCTATGCTTAAAAACAATTGAATGCTCTACATGACAACCTCGTAATTAATCACAGAAATTAATATTTTTAACGTCACACAAATTTCATCAATTTTTCATGCAATACATAATAACTACAAAATTAAGAAGTGATGGCATTCATACATGGGAGCGCATCCACTTTTTTGATAATGAATATCTAGAAGAAATGCCAATGTCTTTCACAAAGAAAGAAGAAAAGGCCAATGCAACCTTACGTGACATGCAAAAAACATTAATCACGTGTGTCGATGCCTCGGCTCGGATACAGTTCCAGTAAACGCATCCGTGATCTCATCGAAGCCGGTGGCGTTGCAGTCGTTGGCATCATGGCGTTAGCTCCATCTCCGCCCACTCTTTCCACCTTCCATCTCCCCGTCCGCTTGAGATGTAGCTAGTAACGGCGGTGTTGGCACGCATCTGCTCCTCCTCCAGCTCTAAGGCCCTACCGCGCACGTGGGCAAGACAGGGAATGTATCTAGTGCACGAGGGCAATTTGTGCTACCGGTGCACCGGTCGCCCGTTGCACATTAATTTTTTTTCAAAAAAATCCAAAAAAATCTAGTGCATTGAAAACATCAATGTATGTTGTCACAAAATTTTAATTCAATGTTTGAAACATTGCTCGAGAAACAAAAATAACAAATTTGACACTGAATAGTACGTAACACAAGTTGGGCTTCAGTTTTGGCCCATTAGCACATTGAGGTCAAATTTATCATTTTTGTATGTTGAGCATTGTTTTGAATTTTGATTTGAATTTTTGTGACAACATACATTGATGTTGTGTCCATACACTATATTATTTTTGATTTTTTTGAATATTTTTGAATGTGCAACAGAGTCCGGTGCACCGATAGCACCAATTGTCTTGATGCACTAGATACGTTCCCGGGCAAGACAACCACTGCCGCACAAACTTCGTTCACGGCAGTCGCGACAGGGTCCTACCGCAGCCAGGTTCCTCTACATCAGTTGCACGGCCGATGGCCCTTCCTTGCTCTCCCGTCACCTCCTGTTATTCCCTCACCGTCATCGTGCCGCTCCCTCCTCGATGGTGCTTGTAGCACACGTTCTTGTGTTTGTGGAAGCTATGGTTGTCCCAGCCGATGGTTCCCGCTCCTCTTATGGGTCTTTCCTCGCGGTCATTGTGTTGTTCTCTCCTCGATGGTGCTTCTGGTACACGTTCTTGTGTTTGTGGAAGCGATTGTTGGCCAAGCCGGTCGTGCCCACAATCCCATTGGAGCTGGTGGCGTTGCAGCAGGAGCTTTTGCATCTAGCTGAGACGGTGTCACCTGTGTCATTGTAGACTATAGTTGGATTGAGGCAGAAGGAGCCAATGGGAAAGCGGTCTGCCATGAACTGTGAGGTGACGCGTCTGATATCTGCCGGCCAGGTTTCATTGCCGAGGGCGAGGTGCATCGGGGCCATTGGCCTAGCCAGTCGCCATCCCTCTCGTCCGAGATCTACACTTCTTGGTGAGGATGATGACTTTCTTCCTCGGCATTATGTTGGGAGCTTCATTGTCCTTGCATCGTCCAGGATGTTGATGTCGTTCTTCCCCGGTAATACAGAGGTAGACGGCTTCTACCATGTCGCCAACTAAAGGCTTGAGTAATACTTTCCTGTCTCATGGGAGTATATAAATAGGAATAGTATATTTTCAGTTGAAGCTTACTGTTTTACGAAAAAGTGAAGCTTTTTGTTTTGCCACCCGTGCGTGTTATGTAAGGTTACTATGAAAATCCTTTTCCTTCTATTCTACGAACTTGATCTCTCATTACAAACAACGTGTCCCTTTGAGATACTTTTGCCTGTAGCAATATCATGACATAGTTTTACGTGTAGAATTATTTTCAGTGACATGTGACCATGGTCTTGCCACATGAAGTCCCGCGTGCACTAAATTTCTTTGTAATGCAATATGATCTCCATCAAAGTACGATGGGACTCTTCCGTTCCTCGCCTACCATATATATAACTCTTGTATGATGTATAATATCTCAACGGTTGATAAAACATAATTTGGTATAGTCAAATCTCCATCGTTACTTTTCTATCGTTTTAAGTATATAATAAATATTGGTGTTAAGATTTGTGATTCCCTATGCATGCACATAAAGTCAATATTTATGCAATGAAGTTATATCCTACTTGTGGTGCATTATTCAGTGTTAATTATGTTCAATGCACGTTTATGACCGTTTTCGTTTTTTGGTTGGTCGCTTCTCAATCTATTTGCTAGCTTTCACTTGTACTAAGAAGGAATGCTACTTGTGCATCCAACTCCTAAAACCCAAAGTTGTGCCATATGAGTCCACCATACCTATCTATATGCGGTATTTCCATGTCGTTCCAAGTAAATTTGCACATGTCAAGTCTAATTTTCAAAATGAATTTCCGTTTTGTGTGCCTGTATCTCTCATCACTACTAGGGAAAACCTTATACACAGAGGATTATCATTAGCGCTGATTAGAATGAGGCGCTACTGCTAATTAATAGTATTGTGTGGTCACCAAGGGCGCTAATGCTCTACATGACAGTAGCGCGGCCCCAGGAAAACGCGCTTCTACTATAATTGCCACACTGTTGCTGATGGGCTAGGTATTGTAGTAGCATGCTTCCAAAACATGCGCTACTGCTAAGTAGATAGCACTAGTGGGTTTTCGGGGGAGAGCACTACTACTAAGTTTGAACTGTGCCACATGGTGGGCCCCACATAGCAGGAGCGCGCTACTGCTAAGATTTTAAGCAGCAACACGTTTTCCCAACCCTCGCTGTCGTGGTTCTAAGTCTGATAGTAGAATGGGGGTGGGTATGTAGAGGCAAGATCCTAGCTATGGAGGAGTTGTACACGTGAGTTTTACGAGTCCAGGCCCTTCTCGGAGGAAGTAACCGCCCTACGTCTCGGAGCCCGGAGGCGGTCGACTGGATTATACGCGTGTGAGTTACAGGGGGTGCGAACCCTTGTCCCTGAGGAGGGGGTGGCTTATATAGAGTTCGCTAGACCCCTCCCGCCCTCAGTTACAAAGGGTTTAAGGTACATAAAGGCATAGACGTTACTGGTAACGCCTGTAATAAAAGTACATAAATGACCATTAAAGCTATGACTTAAATCCCGACCGTTGCAGAGTGAGTGGCTCTTAATCTTCTGGTAGTCAAGTGGTTGTTCGTATGGTCGAGTGTCAGGGAACATGGCTTTATGGTCGAGTGGGCGATGATTTTTCTTTGACTGCTTCTGGTTCTTTAAGAGATGTCCTTGGGGAGGGTATCTTGATCAGATCCATGACCCTACCCTAGGTACATAGCTTCATCATTAGCCCCCGAATGGATCAGGGTTTGAGTGAGGAAGGAGTTGAGAACACTTCCGACTCATTCTTCGTGCTACGAGTATATCTTGTTCTGGATCAATGAACTAGGGGGATAACATCAACTTCTTTTTCAGTTGCCTTGGTCCATTCTTAGTTTTTGTCAAGTGAACTTTCACGGTGGAGTTCCGAATGACAAAGTGGAGGATGTTTTCCGCCTGATAAGTTGCTCTGCTCTCCGCGGATTTCGTGGGATTTGAATTTTGGGAAGCGCGCCAGACGGGCGAGGCCGTGGTAATCGGGACGGATTAGGCAGGTCGCCTCGATCCCCGTGCCACCTTTTTTGCCACGTATCGCGCGCGCGACTATTGCGGGATTTGTTTAGATCGTCTGGTCCTACAAGTCAGTCACTCAGGAATGACCTTACAAAAGACACCAGACCGGGCCTTTGAACAGTGCGCTCTCATTCTCTTTCTTCTTCCTCAAACTTCTCCACTGCGCCCGCTCCGCTCTCGGCGTCGCAACCTCGCTCGAACTCGATCCGCCGCCATGGGAAAAGAGAAGACGGTGGCGTTGGAGCGCGCGAAGATGGCGACCGCGAAGGCGAAAGGCAAGAGGACCAGCCGGGGCGGATCCTCGTCAAGATCCGGCCTGCCGCCGGGCTGGATCCAGGGAGACTGGATCCGCTCGATGATCATCCAGGACGACCTCGACGACCTTGTGGAGGGGGGACTGATCCCCCACGAATCAGTGCGGCTCCCGGGAACGAGACCGAGCCGCAGCCGCGGGAGGGTGAGTGCGTTCTCCTCGCCACTCACGTCGACCACGGGTTTTCTTTGCCTCCCCATCCTTTCTTTCGTGGCTTTTTGAACTTCTTCGGGGCTCAACTTCACCACTTCCCTCCAAACACCATAGTTTATCTGGCTGCCTTTGTGTCAATGTGCGAAAATTTCTTGGGTTGTCGACCGCACTGGGGTCTCTTCAAACACATATTCACCTGTCGCTCCCAGTCGGTCAAGAAGGCCAACCCGAGTGATGAGAGGACGCACGTGATCCAGATGTGCGGGGGCCTTGGGATCCAGATGAGGAACAAGAGTACCTTCCCAGCGATGATCCTTCCCGACTCGGTCCAGGGCTGGCATTCGACTTGGTTTTATTGTAAGGACCAGCCGACCCCGGGTCAGTCGACTGGACTTCCCCCTTTTTCCCTGGCTCGAGTGGAGAAGCCCTCCTCCTTGAGGGTGATCCCAGAAGAGAAGGCGCAGGTCAAGGCATTGGTCGAGTGGGTCGTCCAACTTGTCCGCGACGGGGTGACTGGGATGGACCTGCTGGAGGTCTTTCTCAGTCGATGCATCCAACAGCTTCAGGCCCGTGACCATCCGATGTGGATGTACTCGGGACTCGAGGACTCCACTCGGATCCACCTGGAGGACGTCAGCGAAGACACGGTGGAGAAGTGGCTGAGGGGAATCACTGGAAACAAAGACAATCCACGGGGGTCTAGGAGGGTGATTCCATTCGACCACTCGCGCCAGCCGGAACAGGTATGATTCTGCTTTGCCAAGTATCTTCTTGATTCAGTGTGTGACACCTTGTTGATGGACGGCTGTATTTCTTTTGCTTGTTGTCCTTTCAGTCTCTCATCGATATGTACTCGATGCCCAATGGAGTGCAGGAGCAAGACGTCGAGGAAGAAGCGAGCGGGGGCGAGAGCGGCGAGTGGCACTCGGATGTAGACGAGGACGAGGAGAGCTACGACTCGAGTGATGACAAAGAGGTCAACTCGCCTCCTCGTAGAGAGAGAAGATCCAAGCACGCTCACGACCCGGCGAGCACCCCGGTCCTGGCGACCATGCCGACTGGGCAATCTTCGAAGCGCCCCAGACGTCTTCCCCAGCGCCGATTGAGAAGGCTCCGGAGCAGCTCAAGGTTGTGCCGCCTCCTGCGCTAAAAGCATCGAAGGCCACCTCCTCCAAACTACCAAAGGCTTTGCCCAGAATCAAAGTGACTGTTCCCGCCATCTCTGGGTAATCATCTGACCTGTTCTATCCGTCGACTCGGGCAACAGAACATAACTGACTGAGCGCGGACATTTGCAGTGCTGCTACATCAGGAACCTCTTCGTACCAGTACCGAGACGAGGAGATGGAAGACGTGGTTACCTCCAACCTAGGTAAAAACTCTTATGATCTTGTTCTTGATTACTCGGTTGATTGAATTCTAGCGGTTCACTTGGGTCGACTGAACTTCTCTGCAGCTCCACCCAACGTCATTGATCTCCCAGATGATGATGAAGATGTGGCTCCTAGGCCCAAAAAGAGCAAAAATGTAGCAGCTGGCAAGACGTCTCAGCAGGGACCAACGGCAACCCCAACCGTCCGTCAATCTGAAGACGCGGGCGGGGCCTCTATAACTTTCGTTGTGCCCTTGTCGAGTGAGCGTCCCGCACCGTCGAATGTATCGGTGGTTCCCTCAGTCGTCCAATCTCACGCCCCGGAGCTCCAAGCTGCCGCACCTGGGTCATCTGCCCTCTTCTTCACCAGCTACCCTGTTCCGAAAAGCCAGTCGGATGCGGCTGCGGAAGCCATCTGTCAGGCCAACGTGATGATGGAGTGGATGAAGACGGTGCACGAGAATAGCCGGACTGCTTACGACGCCAACGCTGCTCTCCAGGCCAATGTCTAGGTAAGTAAACTTTCAACTAACCTTGTTCTATCAGGATATGCTACCCGAAATATTTTCTTCCATACAATCTCCTATTGTTTGCGTCGAATCTGTACACCCACTGGGTGTTTTGTTGTCGTTGGTATTTGCGCTCTTCCACTCGGTCTGGGCAAGTAGGATCTGAACCGGTGGGGGCACGCTAAGTGCACCCACTGGGTGTAGTCCCCGAGACCGCAGTCGACTGGGGGCAGTCGGCTGGGATCTGAGTTGTTTTTCCTTTTTTTACACGACTCGGTCTGGCCAGTCGAATGAGATCCGAACTAGTGGGGGCATGTCAAGTGCACCCACTGGGTGTAGTCCCCGAGACCGCGGTCGACTGCTGGTAGTCGGCTGGGGTCTCAATAGTGTCTTTTTTTAACTTGACTTGGGCAGACCGGTCGAGTTGGGTCTGAATCAGCGGGGGCACGCCAAGTGCACCCGCTAGGTGTAGTCCCCGAGACCGCAGTCGACTGCATGTAGTCGGCTGTGGTCTAAGTGAACTCTTTAAGTTTTATTCACTCGAAAGTAAATAACCTTTGATCTTGTCGATTGACACGTCTTTTGCCTCCTGCAGAAATCTTGTACTCTCATTTCCATGTTTGCTGAACTTGAGGAGAAGCAGAGGCAACTCAACCTCGACTTGGAGCTGGCCCAACAGAATTTGAAGAAAGCTCAAGATGAAGTTGTTGGTATGGAAGGTAACTGCCTGTCGACTGTTCACGTCGATCGTCTTTTAAAATATCTCTTCGATCTCTTGTTTGATCCGATTGCTTCTTTGCAGAGAAAATGAAGTTGGCTCTGGAGAAAAAGGACTCGTACCTCGCAGCTGCACAGAAGGAAGCCCAGGATAAGACTGCCCTCGCAGACTAGAAGCTAGCTTCAGTCGGAGCATTGGAAGGGGAGGTGAACAAACTGAAGTCCTATCTCATTGAGTCTAACCGAGAAGTGAGTCATCTGAAGAAGGATAAAATTGTCCTAAATGAAAAGCTGGAGTCTGCGGTTCACAAGAGGAATGACACGGAAGCTTATCTGAGAACTCTTGCCAAGAAGCTCTATCTTATGCTGGAAGGTACTCCTTTTAAACCGACTCTGTTGATGCTTGCAAATGAATCATGTCTAGTTGACTCACTAATTTTTTGACTGCAGAATTCTGTCAGGACTTTGATGAGGAAACCGGAAGGGTCGAGACGGGTCTGGACCCTATCGCTTCTCCAGTTTGTGACGAAACTGCCATGAACATGCTCCGACTGGAGTCTCGTGTCGCCGGCGTCACAAGTTACCTCGCACGTCTGAAGGTGGCAGTCTCACGAGTCGACTCATTTCTCTGGCTGAGGGCGACGCTTGAAAACGACCTGGAATCTCTGATGGCTCGACTCGACGAGATCCTTGATCGAGTGCAAGAATGGAAGAAGGCCTCTACCCGGTGTGGTGCTGACATGGCGCTGTCCTTGGTACGAGTCCACTTCAAGGTAGCTCGTGAAGACAAGCTGGCTGAGATCAAGGTCGCCAACACCAAAAGGCACGACTTCTAGTCCTTTATGGAGACTTTCATCGTTGCTGCCACTCGGATCGCGGATGGGATCGACTTGGACGAATTCGTCGAACCTGCTAGCCCTCCTCCTACCGAGTGAACAAACTTATGAGATTTGAATCTGATTTAAATTTGCCTCGGAATGTCGAGTGATTGCTGTAACCGTTAAACTCCTTCGAGCTTGATGCTCAAATACTTTTGATTTGCTGCTTGGAACTTATGGATTTATCTGAATTGCATAATTGTATATGTGGTGTAGCTCGGAGAAGGTTGCAGTCGACCTGCGCCTCGCCGTCCTTGCAGACAAGGAGGGAGCATACGTTGTATTTGTGGCGTAGCTCGGAGAAGAGGGCCGCGGTCGACCTGCACCTCGTCGTCCTTGCGGAAAAGGGTGGAACGTATGTTGTATTTGTGACGTAGCTCAGAGAAGAGGGCCGCGGTCGACCTGCACCTCATCGTCCTTGCGGACAAGGATGGAGCGTACATTGTATTTGTGGCGCAGCTCTGAGAAGAGGGCCGCGGTCGACCTGCACCTCGTCGTCCTTGCGGACAGGGGTGGAGCTAAGCCCCCGAGTGGGAGGATTGCCCACCACTCGGTAGGATTTTACAAACTTAGGCGAGTACTGGACTGCAGCTAAGCCCCCGAGTGGGAGGATTGCTCACCACTCGGTAGGATTTTACAAACTTAGGCGAGTACTGGACTGCAGCTATAGCCCCCGAGTGTGAGGATTGCTCACCACTCGGTAGGATTTTACAAACTTAGGCGAGTACTGGACTACAGCTAAGCCCCCGAGTGGGAGGATTGCTCACCACTCGGTAGGATTTTACAAACTTAGGCGAGTACTTGGACTGCAGCTAAGCCCCCGAGTGGGAGGATTGCTCTCCACTCGGTAGGATTTTACAAACTTAGGCGAGTACTGGACTGCAGCTAAGCCCCCAAGTGGGAGGATTGCTCATCACTTGGTAGGATTTTACAAACTTAGGCGAGTACTGGACTGCAGCTAAGCCCCCGAGTGGGAGGATTTCTCACCACTCGGTAGGATTTTAACTTAGGTGAAACGGATTCGCGGCTAAGCCTCCCGAGTGAGAGGCTTGCTCATCACTCGGTAGGATTTTCTTTCGAACTTAGGCGAAACGGATTCGCGGCTAAGCCCACCCACTGGGGGATTTCAGAGGTAAATAAAAAAGCAACAACAATCGTGCGAGAAGACTGAAAAGCTCTTGTCTTTGAATGAAACAAATTACAAAGGTACTTCTTATTACATTTTATTCGAACGAGTGCTTAAGTATAAAAGGGGCGGAGCAGCTCCGCGTTCCAAGCCCGTGGCTCGTTCCTTCTGATGCTCAACGCTGTAAAGATGGTATGCTCCATTGTGGAGAACTTTGGTGATGATGAAGGGGCCTTCCCAAGCGGGCGAGCTTGTGTGGTTTCTGTTGATCCACTCGAAGAACCAGTCTCCTTCTTGAAAGGTTCCCTCACGTTTCTGGCGTGGAATCGACGCAAGTCTTGCTGAAATGGTCGACCGGATCAAGGCCATCTCTCTTTCCTCCTCTAAGAGATCGACTGAATCTTGCCGGGCCTGCTCTGCTTCCTCTTCGGAGAAGAGCTTGACTCGGGGTGCGTTGTGGAGCAGGTCACTTGGCAGAACAGCTTCGGCTCCATAGACCAAAAAGAAAGGAGTTCGTCCAGTCGACCGATTGGGAGTTGTCCTCAAACCCCAAAGAACTGATGGAAGTTCATCGACCCAAGCGCCTGCTGCGTGTTTGAGATCACGCATCAGTCGGGGTTTCAGTCCTTTGAGAATTAGGCCATTCGCTCTTTCTGCTTGTCCGTTCGACTGCGGGTGAGCGACTGAAGCATAGTCGACTCGTGTGCCTTGAGAAGCGCAGAAAGCTCTAAACTCATCAGAATCGAAGTTCGACCCGTTGTCAGTGATGATGCTGTGTGGAACTCCATATCTGAATGTCAATTCTCTGATAAAACTGACAGCGGTGCTGGCTTCAAGATTCTTGATAGGTTTAGCTTCGATCCATTTGGTAAACTTGTCGACTGCTACGAGCACATGAGTGAAGCCGCTCCTACCAGTTCTCAGTGGTCCAACCATATCCAATCCCCAAACACAAAGGGCCAGACGAGGGGAATGGTCTTCAGGGCTGAACGCTGGCTTGTGAGACATGTCGGAGTAAAACTGGCAGCCTTCACATCTGTCGACTATATCTTTCGCCATTTCATTTGCTCGTGGCCAATAGAATCTGGCTCGGTATGCTTTAGCCACGATGGCCCGAGAGGACGCATGGTGACCACAGGTCCCCGAGTGGATGTCGTTGAGGATCATTCGACCTTCTTCTGGCGTTATGCATTTCTGACCGACTCCAGTCACGCTTTCCCTGAACAGTTGTCCTCTTATCATAGTAAAGGCCTTGGATCGACGGACGATCTGTCGAGCCTCTTCTTCGTCCTCTGGGAGTTCCTTCCTAAGGATGTACGCAATGTACGGCACTGTCCAGTCAGGAGTAATGACCAGAACCTCCATGATTAGGTCGACCACGGCTGGGACCTCGACTTCAGTCGGATCTGTGGCGCTCTTAGGCTGCGGGGGCTCTTCAGTAAAAGGATCTTCCTGAACTGTCGGTGTGTGAATATGCTTCCAAAAACACATTGCTGGGAATGGCTTCTCTCTTGGAACCTATCTTTGCCAAGTCATCGGCTGCTTGATTTTTCAGTCGGGGTATGTGATGGAGCTCTAACCCCTCAAACTTCTTTTCCAACTTCCTCACCGCATTGCAGTAACCAGTCATGGCTGGGCTTCTAACGTCCCACTCCTTCATCACTTGATTGACTACCAGATCTAAGTCGTCGTAGACCATGAGGCGACACGGACGCCGAGTGAAATGGCCATACGCAACCCATACAGGAGTGCTTCATATTCTGCTTCGTTATTGGAGGAATCAAAGTGAATCTGGGACATATCTGAGCTTGTCTCCTCGGGGGGATACCAGAACCACCCCAGCACCGGAACCATTCAGCATTTGGATCCATCAAAGAACATGGTCCAGTGCTCCGAGTGAACTTGAGTCGGCAGTTGTTGTTCAATCCACTCGGCGAGGAAATCTGCTATTGCTTGGGACTTGATAGCTTCTTTGCCTCAAACTTGATATCTAAGGGAAGGAGTTCAATCGCCCATTTTGCCACTCGACCCGTTGCATCTCCTGTTGTGCAGAATCTCCGACAATGGAGCGTCGCTGATGACTGTAACAGAGTGATCAGAGAAATAGTGTGCAACCTTCTTCGTGGTCATGTAAATCCATAAACAAGCTTCTGATAGTGTGGATATCTCTGCTTTGACGGAGTCAGAACTTCAGAAATATAATAAATTGGGCGCTGGACTTTATAGGCTTTTCCCTCTTCTTCCCGCTCGACCATAAGTACTGTACTGACGACTTGTCCAGTGGTTGCTATATAAAGCAGTAAAGGCTCTTTGCTGATTGGGGCAGCAAGCACCGGCTGGGTGGAAAGCAGGGCTTTTAGCTCTGCAAATGCTGCATCGGCTTCAGGAGTCCACTCGAACTTATCTAATTTCTTCATCAGTCGGTAAAGAGGCGGTGCCTTTTCACCGAGGCGAGAAATGAATCGACTTAGGGCGGCCAAGCAACCAGTAAGCTTATGGACATCATGCACATGCACAAGGCGTTTCATCTGGAGTATAGCACCCACTTTCTCTAGGTTATCATCGATCCCTCGTTCGGAAACGAGAAAACCAAGTAATTTTCCGCCTGGAACTCCTAACGTGCACTTTGATGGATTAAGCTTGATATCATACCTTCTAAGGTTGGCAAAGGTTTCAGCAAGGTCAGCAAGTAGGTTGGAACCTTTACGTGACTTGACCACAATGGCATCCATGTATGCTTCCACATTCCGACTGATCTGAGTGAGCATGCACTTCTGAATCATCCGCATGAATGTGGCTTCAGCATTCTTCAAGCTGAATGGCATAGTGACATAACAAAAGCACCCAAATGGGGTGATGAAAGCTGTTTTTATCTTGTCGGGTCCGTACAGACGGATCTGGTGGTACCCGAAGTAGGCGTCCAAAAAGGACAAACGCTCGCACCCCGTAGTCGAGTCGACTATCTAGTCGACGATCTTTCGGGCAGGCCCGATTGATATGTTTGAAGTCGATGCACATGCGAAGTGAGTCCTCCTTCTTTGGGACCATGACAACATTGGCTAACCACTCGGAGTGGTAAATCTCACGGATAAACTCAGCTGCCAAAAGCCGAGCCACCTCTTCACCATTGCCTTCCTCTTCTGTACGGCGGACCATCGAAGATGTTCTTGGACTGGTTTCACTTTTGGGTCGACTCGCAAATGATGCTCAGCCAGTCCCCTGGGAACACCTGGCATGTCTGAAGGTTTCCATGCAAAGATGTCCCAGTTCTCACGGAGGAACTGGGTGAGCGCTTCTTCCTATTTGGAGTCGAGTGTTGTTGAAATGTGAGTCGGAGCAACATTGGGATCTGTCGGGTGAATGTGAATCGACTTTGTTTTGCCAGACGACTAGAATGTTGAATCTGTGGCGGGCTTCTTGGCTCGCAGCAAATCACTCGGATCTGCACTTTTTTGATATTCTTGCAATTCTAGTACGGCCATCTGTGCATCAGCGATCTTTGAGACCTTCTGGAAACACTCTTCCGCCTTCTTCCGACTACCAGTGATAGTGATCACCCCTTTGGGACCAGGTATCTTCAATTTGAGGTACACATAACATGGTCAAGCCATAAAACATGCATAAGCTGGTCTGCCCAGAATAGCATGATAGGCACTCTGGAAATCCACAACTTCAAATGTCAACTTTTCTTTGTGGTAATTCTTGGAATCACCGAAAACCACGGTGAGAGCAATCTGGCCGAGTGATGCAGCCTTCTTGCCAGGAATGACCCCATGGAAACTCATATTACTTTCACTGAGTCTGGACATCAGAATGCCCATTCCTTTCAATGTCTCTGCATACAGTATATTCAGGCCACTGCCACCATCCATCAGCACCTTAGTCAGTCGGGTGCCTTCGACTACTGGGTCGACCACCAATGCTTGCCTCCCAGGGGTGGCTATGTGCATTGGGTGATCGTACTGGTCGAATGTAATGGCAGTCTGGGACCACTTCAAATAACTGGGTGTCATTGGAGCGACCATGTTCACTTATCTGTTGATGACTTCCAATTGACTTTTACTCTCAACGTCAGCGAAAATCATCAGAGTGGAATTCACAAGGGGATAACCATCGTCATCCTCTTCCTTCATCCTCAACCTTGTCAGCTTCTTTCTCCTTTTCCTTGGGCTGTTTCTCTCGGAATTGTTGGATTAGGAGTCGACACTGCCGAGTGTATGCTTCGAGTAAATGAAATTACCCTCTTCATCTTTTTTGGTGTGGATGTGGCATGGCAAATCCAGCACATCATTTCCATCTTGATCTTTTACTTTCTTGGGGTTCCACGGCCCTTTGGGCTTCCCCTTGAACTTTCCTTGAGTCATGGCTAAGGCTTCACCAGGAGCGGCTGCCTCGGCTTTGCGCTTCTGTTTCTGACTGGAGTTCCCTCCTCGGTTTCATGGGCGGCTGCTTTGTGTTTGCCACTCTGGAGTCAGTCTTCTTCTTCACCGTTGGCATACTTGGTGGCAATGTCCACCATCCGAGTCAGAGTCATATCTCTTGTCCAACCGAATTTCAGATTCAACTCCCGATACTTGACACCTTCTTTAAAGGCACAAATTTCTTGATGATCAGACACATTCTCTACTGTTTGGTGCAATGTGATCCATCTCTGGATATAATCCCTCAAAGGTTTCTGAACGCAACACTGTAATTCGGTCAACCCTTCCGACCGTTTGCATGTACCGTCGAATGTTCTGACAAATACTCAGGCAAGATCTTCCCAAGTATATATACTTCTAGGTGCTAACTGATTCAGCCATGCTCTAGCCGAGCCCTCCAACATCAGAGGAAGTTGTTTCATGGCCACTTCATCTTTGCCACCGCCAATCTGGACAGCCACTCGGTAGTCTTCAAGCCAAGTGTCCGGCTTGGACTCACCAGTGAACTTACTGACTCAGTTGCCAACCTGAAGTTGGGGGGAATCACTGCCGCCCTGATGGCTCTGCTGAAGCACTCCGGACCTGAGACATGCACCCTGCTGCTGGTTGGTAAATCTCTGTCATGACCTTCTCGGTGAGCCCTATTTCTGTCGACCAAGCGTTGAACAAGAATAGATCTCGCATCAAAGCCTGGTTCTCTGGGGTCGACTGGAATCCCTCGCCCCATACTGTGAGGGCGCCTGTCATCATGTTGCCGAGGCACGTATGACCCACTCCTTGGGGGAGGCGTAGGCACTCGACGCCGATCATCGCGATCGACTCGGTGATCATACTGCTCACAGTTTCTGTACTGATCTCGTCGATCTCCACATCCCTCACGCCTCGGGGGCGATCTTGGGCTATGAGCCGACTGAACTATGTCTGCAACCACGGATCTGCTATGGATCTTATTTCGCGACTGAGATACCGCTATATTCTGCTCACCCGCCGCACGGAGCAAGGCCCGGATCTGCACTAGACCTCGACCAGCTTCTGACTGGGAAGGTTGGATCGACTCCGCTATCCGGGCTGCGGCTGCGAGATTCTGGATCGGAGTTCGGTATACCTGAGTCAGAGGCGGATAAAGTTGGCGTCGACTGTATTCGGGAGCATGTTGTCGAGCACGCTCGTCGAGTGCGCGCTGGAGATTATCCAGTCGAGTGCGCTCAGCCAAGTTGGCCAGGCGCGCCTCCTCCAAGGCTGGGCCTCAGGGGTTTCTCCAACGATAGGAGTGTGAAGTGCATCCATGGTGCCGACGGCGAAGTTCTTCTCTCCGCTGCGAAGAGAGGGGTTCGGGGCGGTACTCTTCATGAATACACGATGGATCGCCGCCCCGTCGCCTCCATCTTCACGGGTGAAGCCAGGAGGACTGCGTGGTCCATTGACCATCAAAACTTCCACCGCTGGGTCGCTGCTGTCGCACTCGGATGCGGTCTCTACGGAGCCAGTCGACATATCAAACAGGCCGTAGAGGGTTTCGTCGGGCTCGATTGTCGCGACTTGAGGGGTGGCCGACTGGCGAGCCACCGCATGCTTCACCCACCGCTGAGGCCTTGATCGACCGGAACGTTTGCTCCAGTGGGCCGCAGGGAGGGGAAAAGCTACAAGGGCCGCCTGATACTGGGTCGACGGCTGCCGCAGGAGGATACCGCGGACGCACGCGTGAAAGTGCGTTGCTCCGCGGGCGGGAAGTGCGTCGACGTTGAGTGGAGCCTCCTGAAGCCAAGAGGAGTCATCGGCGACAAACACGAGCGCGCCGAGACGGTCTCGCGGCCCTCAGCCAAACCTCCATCTGAAATCATGATGAAGGGGATCGGAAAAATTGCAACCTCTCCAACAAGTCGCTAAGACACCTGCCCCACGGTGGGCGCCAACTGTCGTGGTTCTAAGTCTGACAGTAGAATGGGGGTAGGTATGTAGAGGCAAGATCCTAGCTATGGAGGAGTTGTACACGCCAGTTTTACGAGTTCAGGCCCTTCTCGGAGGAAGTAACAGCCCTACGTCTCGGAGCCCGGAGGTGGTCGACTGGATTATACGCGTGTTAGTTATAGGGGTGCGAACCCTTGTCCCTGAGGAGGGGGTGGCTTATATAGAGTTCGCCAGACCCCTCCCGCCCTCAGTTACAAAGGGTTTAAGGTACATAAAGGTAGAGACGTTACTGGTAATGCCTGTAATAAAAGTACATAAATGACCATTAAAGCTATGACTTAAATCCCGACCGTTGCAGAGTGTGTGGCTGTTAGTCTTCTGGTAGTCGAGTGGTTGTTCGTATGGTCGAGTGTCTTCAAGACTGTCGAGTGGAACATGGCTTTATGGTCGAGTGGGCGATGATTTTTCTTCGACTACTTCTGGTTCTTTAAGAGATGTCCTTGGGGAGGGTATCTTGATCAGATCCATGACCCTACCCTAGGTACATAGCTTCATCACTCGCTGCTGCTAAGGCGCGGCAACCACCTTTTCCTACCCCCTCCCCTCCCCCATCCTTTCTTCCTTTCACTTTCCCCTAGCTCCCACCTCCTCTCTCCCTCACTTTGCTTCTTCCTCACTACTTCTCCCCCATTACTCTCTTTCTTCTACCTTCTTTCTCTTTCTTTAATGCTCCTAGCTAACTACACTGCCTCCATTAATGCAACTCCTTTCTCTTTTCCTCCCCCTACAGTAGTTAGAGTCATGTCCTTCCCCAACTAGCTAGGTAGATCTACCCATTTAATGAAGTGACCTATGTACCTCCCTAACTAGATCTAGCCATGTCAAGAAGTAAGCTTTGTCCACTTTTGATTATTCCCTAGGCGTGTGGAGACACCGATCGACATCATCATCACTGTGCTCGATCTCGAGATAGGTGATTCAAAATTTGTGTTTTTGCAAGAATGGAAATATGTGTATGTGTGCGATATGACATAATCAGGTGATATGATGGAAATTGTGTGTGTGGCATGAGTTGCCGCCGAATTGTGCTTGAGTTGCCTATGTTTTGCGGAAATGCCGATTTATTTCTGTTTCGATGAATTTCGGGCAAACTCTATATATATATGTCCTATTTTTACGGAAGGTCATGCCGAATTTTTGTATGACTTTGATGCATGCATGCATTTTTATAATCATTTTGTTTATTATTACCGCGCAAGCGTTCATGATGGTCACTGGTGAAGGAAATATGCCCTAGAGGCAATAATAAAGTTATTATTTATTTCCTTATATCATGATAAATGTTTATTATTCATGCTAGAATTGTATTAACCGGAAACATAATACATGTGTGAATACATAGACAAACAGAGTGTCACTAGTATGCCTCTACTTGACTAGCTTGTTAATCAAAGATGGTTACGTTTCCTAACCATGAACAAAGAGTTGTTATTTGATTAACGAGGTCACATCATTAGTTGAATGATCTGATTGACATGACCCATTCCATTAGCTTAGCACCCGATCGTTTAGTATGTTGCTATTTGCTTTTCTTCATGACTTATACATGTTCCTATGACTATGAGATTATGTAACTCCCGTTTACCGGAGGAACACTTTGTGTGCTACCAAACGTCACAATGTAACTGGGTGATTATAAAGGAGCTCTACAGGTGTCTCCAAACGTACATGTTGGGTTGGCGTATTTCGAGATTAGGATTTGTCACTCCGAATGTCGGAGAGGTATCTCTGGGCCCTCTCGGTAATGCACATCACATAAGCCTTGCAAGCATTACAACTAGTATGTTAGTTGTGAGATGATGTATTACGGAACGAGTAAAGAGACTTGCCGGTAACGAGATTGAGCTAGGTATTGGATACAGACGATCGAATCTCGGGCAAGTAACATACCGATGACAAAGGGAACAACGTATGTTGTTATGCGGTCTGACCGATAAAGATCTTCGTAGAATATGTAGGAGCCAATATGGGCATCCAGGTCCCGCTATTGGTTATTGACCGGAGACGTGTCTCGGTCATGTCTACATTGTTCTCGAACCCGTAGGGTCTGCACGCTTAAGGTTACGATGACAGTTATATTATGAGTTTATGCATTTTGATGTACCGAAGGTTGTTCGGAGTCCCGGATGTGATCACGGACATGACGAGGAGTCTCAAAATGGTCGAGACGTAAATATTGATATATTGGAAGCCTATGTTTGGATATCGGAAGTGTTCCGGGTGAAATCGGGATTTTACCGGAGTACCGGGAGGTTACCGGAACCCCCTGGGAGCTATATGGGCCTTAGTGGGCTTTAGTGGAAAGGAGAAAGGGGCAGCCCAAGGTGGCTGTGCGCCTCCCCCCTTCCCCTAGTCCTATTAGGACTAGGAGAGGTGGCCGGCCCCCTCTCTCTCTTTCCCCCCTCAAGGAATCCTATTCCAACTAGGATTGGGGGGGGAATCCTACTCCCAGAGGGAGTAGGACTCTCCTGGCACGCCTCCTATGGCCGGCCAGCCCTCCCCCCTTCTAGTCCTTTATATACTGAGGTAGAGGCACCCTAGAACACACAAGTTGATCCACGTGATCTATTCCTTATCCGTGTGCGGTGCCCCCAGCCACCATATTCCTCGATAATACTGTAGCGGAGTTTAGGCGAAGCCCTGCTGCTGTAGTGCATCAAGATCGTCACCATGCCGTCGTGCTGACGGAACTCTTCCCCGACACTTTGCTGGATCGGAGTCTGGGGATCATCATCGAGCTGAACGTGTGCTCGAACTCGGAGGTGTCGTAGTTTCAGTGCTTGATCGGTTGGATCGTGAAGACGTACGACTACTTCCTCTACGTTGCGTCAACGCTTCCGCAGTCGGTCTGCGTGGGTACGTAGACAACACTCTCCCCTCTCGTTGCTATGCATCACATGATCTTGCGTGTGCGTAGGAATTTTTTTGAAATTACTACGAAACCCAAGAGTGGCATCCGAGCCTAGGTTATTTATGTTGATGTTATATGCACGAGTAGAACACAAGTGAGTTGTGTGGGCGATATAAGTCATACTGCCTACCAGCATGTCATACTTTGGTTCGGCGGCATTGCTGGACGAGACGACCCGGACCAACATTACGCGTACGCTTACGCGAGACCGGTTCCCCCGACGTGCTTTGCACACAGGTGGCTTGCGGGCGACTGTCTCTCCAACTTTAGTTGAACCAAGTATGGCTACGCCCGGTCCTTGCGAAGGTTAAAACGGAGTCTATTTGACAAACTATCGTTGTGGTTTTGATGCGTAGGTGAGATTGGTTCTTGCTTAAGCCCGTAGCAGCCACGTAAAACTTGCAACAACAAAGTAGAGGACGTCTAACTTGTTTTTGCAGGGCATGTTGTGATGTGATATGGTCAAGGCATGATGCTGAATTTTATTGTATGAGATGATCATGTTTTGTAACCGAGTTATCGGCAACTAGCAGGAGCCATATGGTTGTCGCTTTATTGTATGCAATGCAATCGCGATGTAATGCTTTACTTTATTACTAAGCGGTAGTGATAGTCGTGGAAGCATAAGATTGGCGAGACGACAACGATGCTATGATGGAGATCAAGGTGTCGCGCCGATGACGATGGTGATTATAACGGTGCTTCGGAGATGGAGATCACAAGCACAAGATGATGATGGCCATATCATATCACTTATATTGATTGCATGTGATGTTTATCTTTTTATGCATCTTATCTTGCTTTGATTGACGGTAGCATTATAAGATGATCTCTCACTAAATTATCAAGAAGTGTTCTCCCTGAGTATGCACCGTTGCCAAAGTTCGTCGTGCCCAGACACCACGTGATGATCGGGTGTGATAAGCTCTACGTCCATCTACAACGGGTGCAAGCCAGTTTTGCACACGCAGAATACTCAGGTTAAACTTGACGAGCCTAGCATATACAGATATGGCCTCGGAACACGGAGACCGAAAGGTCGAGCGTGAATCATATAGTAGATATGATCAACATAACGATGTTCACCATTGAAAACTACTCCATCTCACGTGATGATCGGTTATGGTTTAGTTGATTTGGATCACGTAATCACTTAGAAGATTAGAGGGATGTCTATCTAAGTGGGAGTTCTTAAGTAATTTGATTAATTGAACTTAAATTTATCATGAACTTAGTCCTGGTAGTATTTTGCAAATTATGTTGTAGATCAATGGCTTGCGTTGTTGCTTTCATATGTTTATTTTGATATATTCCTAGAGAAAATTGTGTTGAAAGATGTTAGTAGCAATGATGCGGATTGGATCCGTGATCTGAGGTTTATCCTCATTGCTGCACAGAAGAATTATGTCCTTGATGCACCGCTAGGTGACAGCCCTATTGCAGGAGCAGATGCAGACGTTATGAACGTTTGGCTAGCTCAATATGATGACTACTAGATAGTTTAGTGCACCATGCTTAACGGCTTAGAATTGGGACTTCAAAGACGTTTTGAACGTCATGGACCATATGAGATGTTCCAGGAATTGAAGTTAATATTTCAAGCAAATACCCGAGTTGAGAGATATGAAGTCTCCAACAAGTTATATAGCTAAAAGATGGAGGAGAATCGCTCAACTAGTGAGCATGTGCTCAGATTGTCTGGGTACTACAATCGCTTGAATCAAGTGGGAGTTAATCTTCCAGATAAAATAGTGATTGACAGAATTCTCTAGTCACCATCACCAAGTTAGTAGAACTTCGTGATGAACTATAATATGCAAGGGATAACAGAAACAACTCCCAAGCTCTTCGTGATGCTGAAATCAACGAAGGTAGAAATCAAGAAAAACATCAAGTGTTGATGGTTGACAAGACCACTAGTTTCAAGAAAAGGGCAAAGGGAAGAAGGGGAACTTCAAGAAGAACGGCAAGCAAGTCGCTGCTCAAGTGAAGAAGCCCAAGTCTGATCCTAAGCCTGAGACTAAGTGCTTCTACTGCAAAGGGACTGGTCACTGGAAGCGGAACTACCCCAAGTGATTGGCGGATAAGAAGGATGGCAAAGTGAACATAAGTATATTTGATATACATGTTATTGATGTGTACTTTACTAGTGTTTATAGCAACCCCTCAGTATTTGATACTGGATCAGTTGCTAAGAGTAGTAACTCGAAACGGGAGATGCAGAATGAATAGAGACTAGTTAAGGGTGAAGTGACGATGTGTGTTGGAAGTGGTTCCAAGATTGATATGATCATCATCGCACACTCCCTATACTTTCGGGATTAGTGTTGAACCTAAATAAGTGTTATTTGGTGTTTGCGTTGAGCATGAATATGATTTGATCATGTTTATTGTAATACGGTTATTCATTTAAGTAAAAGAATAAATTGTTGTTCTGTTTACATGAATAAAACCTTATATGGTAACACACCCAATGAAAATAGTTCATTGGATCTCGATCTTAATGATACACATATTCATAATATTGAAACCAAAAGATGCGAAGTTAATAATGATAGTGCAACTTATTTGTGGCACTGTCGTTTAGGTCATATCGGTGTAAAGCGCATGAAGAAACTCCATACTGATGGGCTTTTGGAACCACTTGATTATGAATCACTTAGTACTTGCGAACCGTGCCTCATGGGCAAGATGACTAAAACACCATTCTCCGGTACTATGGAGAGAGCAACAGATTTGTTGGAAATCATACATACCGATGTATGTGGTCCGATGAATATTGAGGCTCGTGGCGGATATCGTTATTTTCTCACCTTCACAGATGACTTAAGCAGATATGGGTATATCTACTTAATGAAACATAAATCTGAAACATTTGAAAAGTTCAAAGAATTTCAGAGTGAGGTTGAAAATCATCGTAACAAGAAAATAAAGTTTCTACGATCTGATCGTGGAGGAGAATATTTGAGTTACGAGTTTGGTCTTCAATTAAAACAATGTGGAATAGTTTCACAAACTCATGCCACCTGGAACACCACAGCATAATGGTGTGTCCGAATATCATAACCGTACTTTATTAGATATGGTGCGATCTATGATGTCTCTTACCGATCTACCACTATCGTTTTGGGGTTATGCATTAGAGACAGCTGCATTCACGTTAAATAGGGCACCATCTAAGTCCGTTGAGACGACACAATCTGAACTGTGGTTTGGCAAGAAACCGAAGTTGTCGTTTCTTAAAGTTTGGGGTTGTGATGCTTATATGGAAAAGTTTCATCCTAATAAGCTCAAACCCAAATCGGAGAAATATGTCCTCATAGGATACCCAAAGGAGACTGTTGGGTACACCTTCTATCACAAATCCGAAGGCAAGACTTTTGTTGCTAAATTCGGAGTTTTTCTAGAGAAGGAGTTTCTCTCGAAAGAAGTGAGTGGGAGGAAAGTAGAACTTGATGAGGTAACTATACCTGCTCCCTTATTGGAAAGTAGTTCATCACAGAAATCTGTTCCTGTGACTACTACACCAATTAGTGAGGAAGCTAATGATGATGATCATGTAACTTCAGATCAAGTTACTACCAAATCTCGTAGGTAAACCAGAGTAAGATCCGCACCAGAGTGGTACGGTAATCCTGTTCTGGAAGTCATGTTACTAGACCATGACGAACTTGCGAACTATGAGGAAGCGATGATGAGCCTAGATTCCGCGAAATGGTTTGAGGCCATGAAATCTGAGATATGATCCATGTATGAGAACAAAGTATGGACTTTTGTTGACTTGCCCACTGATCGGCAAGCAATTGAGAATAAATGGATCTTCAAGAGGAAGAAGGACGCTGATAGTAGTGTTACTATCTACAAAGCTAGAATTGTCGCAAAAAGGTTTTCGACAAGTTCAAGGTGTTGACTACGATGAGATTTTCTCACTCGTATCTATGCTTAAGTCTGTCCGAATCATGTTAGCAATTGCCGCATTTTATGAAATCTGGCAAATGGATAAACAAAACTGCATTCCTTAATGAATTTACTAAAGAAGAGTTGTATACGATGCAACTAGAAGGTTTTGTCGATCCTAAAGGTGTTAACTAAATATGCAAGCTCCAGCGATCCATCTATGGACTGGTGCAAGAATCTCGGAGTTAGAATATACGCTTTGATAAGTTGATCAAGGCATATAGTTTTACACAGACTTGCGGTGAAGCCTGTATTTACAAGAAAGTGAGTGGGAGCACTACATCATTTCTGATAAGTATATGTGTATGACATATTGTTGATCGGAAATAATGTAGAATTATTCTGCAAAGCATAAAGGAGTGTTTGAAAGGAGTTTTTCAAAGAAAGACTTCGGTAAAGCTGCTTACATATTGAGCTTCAAGATCTATAGAGATAGATCAAGACGCTTGATAAGTTTTTTTCAATGAGTACATACCTTGACAAGATTTTGAAGTAGTTCAAAATGGAGCAGTCAAAGAAAGAGTTCTTACCTGTATTACAAGGTGTGAAGTTGAGTACGACTTAAAGCCCGACCACGGCAGAAGATAGAAAGAGAATGAAAGTCATTCCCTATGCCTTGGCCATAGGTTCTATAAAGTATGTCATGCTGTGTACCAGATCTATTGTATACCCTGCACTGATTTGGCAAGGGAATACAATAGTGATCTAGGAGTAGATCACTGGACAGTGGTCAGAATTATCCTTAGTGAAATAAGGATATGTTTCTCGATTATGGACGTGACAAAAACGTTCGTCGTAAAGGGTTACGTCGATGCAAGTTTTTGACACTGATCCAGATAATTCTAAATCTCAATCTGGATACATATTGAAAGTGGGAGCAATTAGCTAGAGTAGCTCCGTGCAAAGCATTGTAGACATAGAATTTTGCAAAATACATACGGATCTGAATATGGCAGGCCCGTTGACTAAATTTCTCTCACAAGCAAAACATGATCACTCTTTGGGTGTTAATCACATAGCGATGTGAACTAGATTATTGAATCTAGTAAACCCTTTGGGTGTTAGTCACATGGAGATGTGAACCAATCACATAAAGATGTGAACTATTGGTGTTAATCACATAGCGATGTGAACTAGATTATTGACTCTAGTGCAAGTGGGAGACTGAATGAAATATGCCCTAGAGGCAATAATAAAGTTATTATTTATTTCCTTATATCATGATAAATGTTTATTATTCATGCTAGAATTGTATTAACCGGAAACATAATACATGTGTGAATACATAGACAAACAGAGTGTCACTAGTATGCCTCTACTTGACTAGCTCGTTAATCAAAGATGGTTACGTTTCCTAACCATGAACAAAGAGTTGTTATTTGATTAACAAGGTCACATCATTAGTTGAATGATGTGATTGACATGACCCATTCCATTAGCTTAGCACCCGATCATTTAGTATGTTGCTATTTGCTTTTCTTCATGACTTATACATGTTCCTATGACTATGGGATTATGCAACTCCCGTTTACCGGAGGAACACTTTGTGTGCTACCAAACGTCACAACGTAACTGGGTGATTATAAAGGAGCTCTACAGGTGTCTCCAAAGGTACATGTTGGGTTGGCGTATTTCGAGATTAGGATTTGTCACTCCGAATGTCGGAGAGGTATCTCTGGGCCCTCTCGGTAATGCACATCACATAAGCCTTGCAAGCATTACAACTAATATGTTAGTTGTGAGATGATGTATTACGGAACGAGTAAAGAGACTTGCCGGTAACGAGATTGAGCTAGGTATTGGATACCGATGATCGAATCTCGGGCAAGTAACATACCGATGACAAAGGGAACAACGTATGTTGTTATGCGGTCTGACCGATAAAGATCTTCGTAGAATATGTAGGAGCCAATATGGGCATCCAGGTCCCGCTATTGGTTATTGACCGGAGACGTGTCTCGGTCATGTCTACATTGTTCTCGAACCCGTAGGGTCCGCACGCTTAAGGTTACGATGACAGTTATATTATGAGTTTATGCATTTTGATGTACCGAAGGTTGTTCGGAGTCCCGGATGTGATCACAGACATGACGAGGAGTCTCGAAATGGTCAAGACGTAAAGATTGATATATTGTAAGCCTATGTTTGGATATCGGAAGTGTTCCGGGTGAAATCGGGATTTTACCGGAGTACCGGGAGGTTACCGGAACCCCCTGGGAGCTATATGGGCCTTAGTGGGCTTTAGTGGAAAGGAGAAAGGGGCAGCCCAAGGTGGCTGTGCGCCTCCCCCCTTCCCCTGGTCCTATTAGGACTAGGAGAGGTGGCCGGCCCCCTCTCTCCCTTTCCCCCCTCAAGGAATCCTATTCCAACTAGGATTGGGGGGGGGATCCTACTCCCAGAGGGAGTAGGACTCTCCTGGCACGCCTCCTATGGCCGGCCAGCCCTCCCCCCTTCTAGTCCTTTATATACTGAGGTAGAGGCACCCTAGAACACACAAGTTGATCCACGTGATCTATTCCTTAGCCGTGTGCGGTGCCCCCAGCCACCATATTCCTCGATAATACTGTAGCGGAGTTTAGGCGAAGCCCTGCTGCTGTAGTGCATCAAGATCGTCACCATGCCGTCGTGCTGACGGAACTCTTCCCCGACACTTTGCTGGATCGGAGTCCGGGGATCGTCATCGAGCTGAACGTGTGCTCGAACTCGGAGGTGCCGTGGTTTCGGTGCTTGATCGGTTGGATCGTGAAGACGTACGACTACTTCCTCTACGTTGCGTCAACGCTTCTGCAGTCGGTCTGTGTGGGTACGTAGACAACACTCTCCCCTCTCGTTGCTATGCATCACATGATCTTGCGTGTGCGTCGGAAATTTTTTGAAATTACTACGAAACCCAACAACTGGAATGATGGTGGAAAGGTGGTTGTGATCGGCAGTGGAGGACATGAATGAAAATAACCGGACAGAGATTTTATGTCTGTGTCGAAGATGCAAAGGAGTTTGGTTCGACCCCTATGAGGATGGTCATTTGATGGCACACCTGCTCATGACTGGTTTCATGGATGGCTATACTCGATGGATAATTGAAGATGGTGATGATAAGGGGGACGCCGATGGGGCAGCCAATGACGACAAGGGGCAAGACGAAGAGATGACCGATGGTGACGGTGAAAGGGCTGGACGTGGCGGCGGGGAAGTGCCCATACATGGTGGCGGAGAAGAGGCCGGACATGGTAGCAGAGAAAACATGGACTACACGGCACAGACTTCGTCGCTACTAAGTTCAATCGCGCGGGACCCTCATGTTCGAGACCTGCTTCTCAAGGAGACGAGTACTGATAGAGCTGCTTCTAGAGAGGAGGCCAAGCTGGAGCAACTAGTGGTAGACTCGAACACTCCATTGTATGATGGTTGCGATCCCGAGGTGACCTGCTTGAGTTTCACGCTCGAACTTCTAAAGATGAAGGCTAAAAACAAATGAACTGACACTAGCCTCGATGAGCTTCTCAAGTACGTAAAGAATGTTCTTCCCACGGGGAATCTATGTCTTAGTAGTGTGATGAGGCCAAGAAGATAGTGTGCTCTCTTGATCTGCCGCACGTTAGATACCATGCATGCATTAACGATTGGATCATTTAACGGAAGGAGCACGCGGAAAAAACCCAGATGTCTGGTGTGCAATGCTTCTCAATACAAGAAGGCCGGAAAGAAATCTCCCCAGAAAGTTGTATGGTACTTACCGATCACTCACCGTCTGCAACATTATTTTGTAGATCGCAAGGAAGCAAAGCTCATGTGTTGGCACATGGAGAGGAAAAATCCCGACGATGGAGATGATCCAAAGATGAGACACCTCGTGGATGCAAGCCAGTGGAGAGCGTTCGATGACGAATATCGATATTTCACATGTGATGCAAGGAACATCGTGTTTGGCGTGTGTACCGATGGCATGAATCCATTTGGCAACCAGAACACCAACCATACCACATGTCCCATGTTTGTATGGATGTACAACCCCCCTGGTTGTGCATGAAGTCGAAGTACATACATATGAGCATGCTGATTCAAGGTTAGAAACAACTGGGAAATAATATTAATCTGTATCTGGGGCTACTTCAAGAGGAGTTAGACACGTTATGGAAAACACTGGCCAAGACATGGGATGCCAGCAAAGGCGAGTATTTCTATATGAGAGCCGTGCTGATCATAACGGTGCATGACTATCTCGGTTACGGATATGTCGCAGGCCAGGTGTGCCATGGATGCACGCGGTGCATGGATTATATGACATCTCAGCAGCTAACGTCAACGAAAGATGTCGGGTCTGGGAAAATCATGTACATGAGGCATCAAAGATGGCTCGAGAAGGACGACCCGTGGAGAAACCATGCAGATCTATTCAATGGTGAGGCTGAGCATCGAGGACCTCCACGTAAGCGGAGCGGCGCCAAAATTGATGAGTTATTGAAAAATCGGGAATAGTGCTCCACGCCGGGAAAGACGATGAAAAGGCGCCGGAGCCGCTGCTGAAGGTATGGAAGATGAGGTCTGTTTTCTAGGACTTGGAGTACTAGAACAAACTCGACACACCTCATTGCCTTGATCAAATGCATATCTGTAAGAATATCCTTGAGAGCTTGCTTGCGACACTGATGAACATGCCGGATAAGACCAAGGATGGGCCGAAGGCAAGAAGAGACTTGCAAGATTTGAAAATCAGGGAAGGTCTGCACATGCCGCCCCGTAAAAAGTCAGAGGAGACAGAGACAGAGACAGAGGCGCGGGAGAAGAAGGGCAAAAAAGTGAAGGAAGAAGACTATTGCCCCCTTCTTGCTTCACCTTAAGTTTGGCTGAGATCGACCAATTCTTCAAGTGCCTTACCGGAATCAAAATTTGATCCGGTTACTGTGGGAATATAAGCAGATTTCTAGACATGAAGAAGAAAAGGTTCAGCAGGATGAAGTCCCATGACTATCATGTGATGATGACGCAGATACTACCTGCGGCCCTTAGAGGGATAATGGACATGTTAGGGAACGCAGCATGCAATTTCAAAAATTTCCTACGCTCATGCAAGATCTATCTAGGAGATGCATAGCAACAAGAGGGGGAGAGTGTGTCCACGTACCCTCGTAGACCGAAAGCGGAAGCGTTTGACAACGCGGTTGATGTAGTCGAACTTCTTCTCTTCCGACCGATCAAGCACCGAACGCACGACACCTCCGAGTTCTGCACACATTCAGCTCGATGACGTCCCTCAAACTCTTGATCCAGCAAAGTGTCGAGGGAGAGTTTCGTCAACACGACGGCATGGTGGCGGTGATGGTGAAGTGATCCGCGCAAGGCTTCGCCTAAGCACTACATGAATATGACCGGAGGCGTAAACTATGGAGGGGGCGGCGCACACGGCTAACAATGTGTGTTGTGTGTTCTAGTGGTGCCTCCACCGCATATATATAGGTTGGAGGGGAGGAGAGGTAGCCAAGGGGGCGCCCCAAGTAGGAGGAAATCCTACTTGGGGTCCTCCCAATTCGACCTCCCCTCTTTCCTCTTCCTATTCGGAGTAGGAAGGGAAGAGGGGGAAGGGGAATCCTATTCCCTTTTTGCTTTCCTTCTCCAATTTGGTGAGCCCATATGGGGGGGGGGGGCACCAGCCCCTTAGTGGCTGGTGTGTTTCCCCTCTTGGCCCATTAGGCCCATATAGCTTGTCGGGGGTTGCCCGGAACCCCTTCCGGTGACCCGATACATACCCGGTACCCCCAGAACACTTCCGGTGTCCGAATACTATCGTCCTATATATGAATCTTTACCTCGAGACCATTTCAAGACTCCTCGTCATGTCCGTGATCTCATCCAGGACTCCGAACAACCTTTGGTCACCAAATCACATAACTCATACAATACAAAATCGTCATCGAATGTTAAGCGTGTGGACCCTACAGGTTCGAGAACTATGTAGACATGACCGAGACACCTCTCCGGTAAATAACCAATAGCAGAACCTGGATGCTCATATTGGTTCCTGCATATTCTATGAAGATCTTTATCGTTCAAACCGTAATGACAACATACGTTATTCCCTTTGTCATTGGTATGTTACTTACCCGAGATTCGATCGTCGGTATCTTCATACCTAGTTCAATCTCGTTACCGGCAAGTCTCTTTACTCGTTCCATAATGCATCATCCCGCAACTAACACATTAGTCAGATTGCTTGCAAGGCTTATCATGATGTGCATTACCGAGAGGGCCTAGAGATACCTCTCCGATACTCAGAGTGACAAATCCTAATCTCGATCTATGCCAACCCAACAAACACCTTCGGAGATACCTGTAGAGCATCTTTATAATCACCCAGTTATGTTGTGACGTTTGATAGCACAAAAGGTATTCCTCCGGTATCCGGGAGTTGCATAATCTCATAGTCAAAGGAATATGTATAAGTCATGAAGAAAGCAATAGCAATAAAACTGAACGATCATAATGCTAAGCTAATGGATGGGTCTTGTCCATCACATCATTCTCCTAATGATGTGATCTCATTTATCAAATGACAAGACATTTCCATGGTTAGGAAACTTAACCATCTTTGATTAACAAGCTAGTCTAGTAGAGGCTTACTAGGGACACGGTGTTTTGTCTATGTATCCACACATGTATCAAGTTTCCGGTTAATACAATTCTAGCATGAATAATAAAAATTTATCATGATATAAAGAAATATAAAATAACAACTTTATTATTGCCTCTAGGGCATATTTCCTTCAGTCTCCCACTTGCACTAGAGTCAATAATCTAGTTCACATCGCCATGTGATTTAACACCAATAGTTCACATCTTTATGTGATTAACACCCATAGTTCACATCGCCATGTGACCAACACCCAAAGGGTTTACTAGAGTCAATAATATAGTTCACATCAGTATGTGATTAATACCCAAAGAGCACTAAGGTGTGATCATGTTTTGCTTGTGAGAGAAGTTTAGTCAACGGGTCTGCCACATTCAGATCCATATGCATTTTGCAAATTTCTATGTCTACAATGCTCTGCATGGAACTACTCTAGCTAATTGCTCCCACTTTCAATATGTATCCAGATCAAGACTCAGAGTCATCCAGATCGGTGTCAAAGCTTGCATCCACATAACTCTTTACGACAAACTCTTTATCACCTCCATAACCGAGAAACATTTCCTTAGTCCTCTTTAGGTACCTAAGGATAATTTTGACCGCTGTCCAGTGATCTACTCCTGGATCACTATTGTACCCCCTTGCCAAACTCATGGCAAGGCACACAACAGGTCTAGTACACAACATGGCATACTTTATAGAACCTATGACTGAGGCATAGTGAATGACTTTCATTCTCACTCTATATTCTGCCGTGGTCGGGTTTTGAGTCTTACTCAACTTCACTCCTTGTAACACAGGCAAGAACCCTTTCTTTGACTGATCCATTTTGAACTGCTTCAAAAATTTATCAAGGTATGTGCTTTGTGAAAGTCCTATCAAGCATCTTGATCTATCTCTATAGATCTTGATGCCCAATATATAAGCAGCTTCACTGAGGTCTTTCATTGAAAAATTCTTATTCAAGTATCCCTTTTATGCTATCCAGAATTTTTATATCATTTTCAATCAACAATATGTCATCCACATATAATATTAGAGATGCTACAGAGCTCCCACTCACTTTCTTGTAAATACAAGCTTCATCATAAGTCCGTATAAAATCATATGCTTTGATCACCTTATCAAAGCGTATATTCCAACTCCGAGATGCTTGCACTAGTCCATAGATGGATCGCTGGAGTTTGCACACTTTGTTAGCACCTTTAGGATTGACAAAACCTTTTGGTTGCATCATATACAACTCTTCTTTAGTAAATCCAGTAAGGAATGTAGTTTTTACATCCATTTGCCAGATTTCATAAAATGTGGCAATTGCTAACATGATTCGGACAGACTTAAGCACCACTACGAGTGAGAGAATCTCATCGTAGTCAACACCTTGAACTTGTCGAAAAACCTTTTGCGACAAGTCGAGCTTTGCAGACAGTAACACTACCATCAGCGTCTGTCTTCCTCTTGAAGATCCATTCTTAATGGCTTGCCGATCATCGGGCAAGTCCACCAAAGTCCACACTTTGTGCTCATACATGGATCCTATCTCAAATTTCATGGCCTCAAGCTATTTTGCGGAATCTGGGATCATCATTGCTTCCTCATAGTTCGTAGGTTCGTCATGGTCTAGTAACATGACTTGCAGAACAGGATTACCGTACCACTCTGGTGCGGAACATGCTCTGGTTGACCTACGAGGTTCGGTAGTAACTTGATCCAAAGTTTCATGATCATTATCATTAGCTTCCTCTCTAGTTGGTGTAGGCATCACGGGAATGGTTTTCTGTGATGAGCTAATTTCCAATTCAAGAGAAGGTATGGTTACCTCATCAAGTTCTACTTTCCTCCCACTCACTTATTTCGAGAGAAACTCCTTCTCTAGAAAGGATCCATTCTTAGCAACAAAGATCTTGCCTTCGGATCTATGATAGAAGGTGTACCTGTCGGTGTCAAAACCGGCCGATCTCGGGTAGGGGGTCCCGAACTGTGCGTCTAAGGATCAAAGGTAACAGGAGACAAGGGACACAATGTTTACCCAGGTTCGGGTCCTCTTAATGGAGGTAATACCCTGTGTACTGCTTGATTGTATTCGATGAGTATAGGGGTTAAAAGAGTTGATCTACCTCGAGATCGTAATGGCTAAAACCCTAGATGTCTAGCCCATATGATTATGATTGCGTCTACGGACTAAACCCTCCAGTTTATATAGACACCGGAGGGGCCTAGGGTTGTACAGAGTCGGTTTACAGAGAAAGGAATCTTCATATCCGAATGCCAATATTGCCATCCACGCAAAGGGCAGTCCCGTCCGGACATGGGGGAAGGCCTTCTATCTTGTATCTTCACGGCCCATTAGTCCGGCCCATGTCACATAGCCCGACCATCCGAGGACCCCCTAATCCAGGACTCCCTCAGTAGCCCCTGAACCAGGCTTCAATGACGATGTGTATGGCGCGCAGATTGTCTTCAGCATTGCAATGCGGGTTCCTCCTCCGAATACTCCAAGGTAGTTGAACAAAAGAACTATATCCGACTCTGTATAATCAGTTACAACCCTGAACCACAAAGGTGAAATACTTAAACAAAACAAGCCATGCCCACTGATATCTTTTTCGGCGAGACGTTATGTTCTGGCCGTATCATCGTTTCGAACCGTTTTGTGGCCTCCCAGTCCCGCCTCGAGGCACGGCCTCTATTGATACGTCTTGTCAAAACAGAGATCGTGTCCACCAATTGCGGGATTCTCATCAATACGGGGTTGGGTAATCCAACCGTGCCATTTACACTACCCCTTGGGAATAGGCAAGTTTTAAGGCTCGTAAGGGGGCGCTTGATATTCACTGCCTTTATAAGAGGACAAGGATCCCTCTTTCTACCCCACGCCTTCTCCTTCCTCAGCCCATCCAGCCTCGAGCTCCAGCGCCCAAGATTCAATCTTTTTCGTTCCCAGCAAACACTCCAGCCATGTTCGGATCTGGCTCTCAAGGCAAGTGGGTGGCCTCCTCCATAACGGAGAAGGACATCAAGGATCTCTGGGAGGCGAGGTACTTGACCGCGGAAATCAGACACAGGCTCCTTGCTAAAGAGCAAGATATCCCAACTCCAGAGCCTGGTGAGAGGGTTGTGTTCCTCGCTCATTTTCTCCGCGACCTAGTGTTTCCCCTCCACCCCTTTGTTCGAGGTCCCGTGTTCTATTATGGGCTAGATTTCCATGATCTAGCCCCAAACTCCATCCTCCACATCTCGGCATTCATTGTTGTGTGTGAAGCATTCCTCCGCATCCCCCCACACTTCGGCCTGTGGCTTAAGGCTTTCAACGTGAAGCCAAAGGTGGTCGACGGAGAGCACGCAAAATGCGGCGGCGCCATGGTGAGCAAACTCCCCAACGTCACCTGACCCAGAGGGGCTTTCATGGAGACCGTCAAGTCGTGGTAGCAGGAGTGGTTCTACATCACCGAACCTCGCGGCACCAAGTGGGCGGTCGCTCCTGCTTTCAGATCCGAACCCCCGCTGCGGCTCGCATCGTGGACCAACAAGGGTCTGGACTAGGGAACATCCAATTAGGTGTTGAGGCTGCAAAAGCGCATCAAAAGTATCATAGAGAAGGGCACCAGTCTCACTGATGTGATCCAGGTGATGCTCATCCGCCGAACCCTTCCCTGCCAACGCCGGTCTCTCCGCATGTGGGAGTTCAATCCGGAAAGGCCGCGGACCCTGCAGTGATTCTTTGGCATGACACACAAAGCAATCTGGAAGCTTCTCTTCAAGACTCAAAAGTCATGGCCACAGACGTCCGAAGACATCGGCCTTGACTGCAATCATCCGGCTTCCCCGGTAAGTGCCATATGTCCGAACACAACTCAGTTCCTTGATCAGAAAAGGGGTGTGCTGAGACTTTCGTCATATAACAGGGCTAGACAAAGAAGGCGGAGCGGATCATGTGTTCAGCTCCCCTCCCCGAAAACCCAGCTGATCCTCTATTAATGAAGATGCTGGTTTCGGCGCCCTATCAGGCGCCCGAGAAAAAGGCCAATAAAAAGAGCAAGGACGCCAAAGGTGGCCTCCGCCGAAAGGGTACTTCGGGCGCAGTGTCCGGAGAGACTGAAACTCACTCCTCCCACAAGGAAGATGAAGATGAATAGGAGGAGGAGGAGGCAGGGAACAATTCTCCCCCTAAGGGGAGAAGGAAGAAAAGGGCAGCTCTGTAGATCCAGAAGCGGAGGCACCCAAAAGAGGGAAGATATCCCTCCCGGATGGCTCGGATTCAGATGCTGACGCCATCCCCAACTGGCACCCCAGGCCGAAGCCCCTTGCCGCATCGTAAGTATATGAGGGTGCCTTTCATTCGTCCAATCTTTATGATTGTAATTTAACATGATATATGGTGTAGTCCGGCCTGCGATCTCCCTCAACAATCATCAGAGGGGAATTATTTGGACCCGAAGATGATGGAGAGTGAGTCGTCCTCACGAGCCTCCCCGCCTATCACCACAGGCGACACCGAAGTGTTGTCCCGAAGGGCCTCTCCGGGCCACGGGGCGGTACAGGAGGCCGCCGAAGCGGCGCTAGAGGGTAACGCCTTGGCCGCCGAAAACATGGGGGAGCAATCCCCACGAACACTAACGTCGGGGGCCTTGACCAGTCCGGCCCCCAGACGAACACTATTCTGGAAACCTGAGTGGCTCCGAAATCGAATAGGCGACCCCCCTGCACAAGAGGAGGGAGTGCCAACTTCCGTGGCAACCTCCACTAATCCGGAGGAGCCGAACACATTAATGGAGGCACTGCAACGTTCTTCCATCGTCGAGGAGCACCGCACCCTGATGGGTGTGGTGATTGAGAAGGTTCAGTCTGCCAAGAGCGGGCTGAATGAGGCCGTCACTAGCCTGCTAACAGGCTTCGAGGTATGCGATGTAACATTCCTGACCACTTTTCATATGAAAAAGATGCCTGTGCATAGATAGTAGCCCCTGAGACTCTGGTCATTCTTTGAAAAAGGGTAAACAGAGGATCGATAATATTCGCATGAGATAATGTACTATTATATCGTGAGACGCAGGCTTCGCTGTTAGCAGCAACCGCCCAGGCCGCCGAAGTCTCCGAGCTCAAACGTAAGCTGGGGCTCGCTGATGAGGATCTCGTTCATATCAACAAGAAATTTGATGAAGCCCAAGGTATGCTTCAGAATATTTCACTCATGCCTGTATTAATATGCGGATCTTGAGTCAAAGCTCATGCGCTGCTATGTGTATGATTGCAGGCAGTGCTGCTGCGATCGAGGCCCTTAGGGGTGAGCTTGCCCAGGTCAAGGAGCAGGTAAGGGTGAACATAGCGGCCGCTGATAAAGCGGCCGAGGAACTGAAATCCGAGAAGGTCATCCGCTGCCAATATGAGGAGCGGGTGACCGAAGTGGAGCAGGCGCTCAAGGATGACACCAATAAGTGTGAGTCCCTAGAGGATAAGAATAAAGCCCAGGCGACCGACCTTGCCAAGGCCCTTAAAGAGGCCGTGGAAGCACGGGATGAATCCCGAGCGGCGCGCGAAGAGATCAAGCAGGCCAGACAAATAGCAGCTAGTAAGCCTTTTCTTTTACAGAGTAATTTCGGCAATCAGAAGTATGTTCTGCTCACTCGACAGTGGATTGCTCCAGATGCCTTTGGATATCTTCCAAAGAGTACCGCTGACGCTACATAGTTCTTCCAGTCCCAGGAGGGGCATACGACGGAGAAATTATTCTGGTCACGGTTCGTGGTGCAGGAGCGCCCAACGCTGTTGAATGACCAGATGACACAGTGGTCCGAGCTGCATAGGATGTCCGGATTGGCCGTGAGGGAATTCATAGTCCGGCTATGGCCAGCCGAACCTGTCCCCAATAGCTATTTTGGCCTAGTGCAGTGACTTGTTGACGCGCTGCCCCGTATTGACACGGTCAAGCGATCATCGTGTATAGAAGGTGCGCAGCTGGCTTTTTCCCATGTCAAGATGCATTGGGCGAAAATGAAGTTCGCCATCCGGGCGGTTGAGGGTCCGCCCGAAGGCAAGGATCATCACACGCTAGAGAACTATTTTGAAGATGTCCTAGAGGGTGCCCTCTTGATAGAGGGCCAATGCTCGAAGGATGTTATGTTCGAGTAAATGTATCTGGGCTAACTAGACAATGTATTATAAACCAATGCTGTGTAATATATTTATGCTTGTTTACCTTAAAGTGTTGTTCCTCCTATGCGGTCGTTTTTATCTCTGAGATTTTGCCAGTCGTCGGCTTCAGCCCCCACATAGATACTACGGGGTGTTCAGGATAGCACATAACCACGCTCGACCCAACGTCTTGGTTCGTGAAGGAGGTGTTAGTGCGGCGAACCAGGCAATCGGACTATGCTGCTTTATTACTCTCACTTAGCCATAGGAGTTTGACAATGGGACTGTGAGATAGCCCCTGGTGCTTATGCGGCTATCAAACTTGGGTGCCTTAAGCACGTGTATAGAAAGAGCCAGTCCTTCGTGTAACACGGAAGAAATCGCTAGAGATTTAGTAGGTCGCCGAATTGCTGACCAACTCTCGCCGAATCATGACAGTCAGTTTTTGGCTTTCTCTACTGAGGTGTTTGACCGGAAAAACCAGAAACACAATCACAGTAGTTCTCCCTTTACTACCTTAGCCAAACAAGCAGAACGTAAGATGGTAATCACATGAGCCGGGCAACCCAACTATTGACCAAAGATATGATTCAGAGCCGATGCATATAGTGCCATATTCGAAATGCCGAAGCATACTATAAAAGTGTTCGGACTTTTCTAAGAAATATATGTGGCCGGATAAAGCCCCTGGCGGTTTGAATCATGCCGAGGTATATACAACAATATGTTGTAAAGAGGGAATACAGATTAGGAAATAGTCCAATACCGGGCAGGGTTGGGCAAAATTGTTTCCATTATAGTTTGTTTGATACGTCAAAATGTATTTTTATAGAGGATGCGACAAGCGTCTAGGCTATTTTACATGCCGGGCACAAGGTAAAGCAATATACAGGTCCTGAAAAGGGGAAGATGATCTTGACGATCCTTTGGATACTCTGCCGCACGTCTGCGCTGCTTGTCGCCTTGGTGTGTGATCCTTTGAGAGGATAAATGATTGAGCATACATAAGGGGCCTGGAAGAAGGGCCCTTGGTACCGTCGAAAAGCGATGTGGGTTGCAAAAAACCTGGAAAATAAAAATAAGAAGAAGAAAAGGAAGAATATGAGGGTCCAGATAGGGTCGAACCATGTGGCGGACCATATTTTTAGTAGGACTCCTCCCTAGCCCATGGTATCTTTAGTGCGTAGTTATGTACGCGTGGTACATATGCCGCTATCAGGTTGGGGTTTTGACGGAGGCTGAATTGCTAGTCTAGCTCTAGATGAGCCGGACTTCCATTCTACAGGGTGGGCCGGACTCGTTTGACAGTGTCCGGGGGTTTCACTGAGATGTAGTATTCGGCTTAATGAGGCCACCCTGTACTTCGGCTGCAAGGACCACGGTATGCTCCTCCGTATAGAGGGAGCGCTCCATGTTTCCATTGACTGTTATAACGCCGCGCGGTCCAGGCATCTTGAGCTTTAGATAAGCGTAGTGTGGGACTACATTGAAATGGCCGAAAGCGGTTCGTCCAAGCAGTGCATGATAGGCACTGCGGAAGGGGACAATGTCGACGATCAAGTCTTCGCTTCGGAAGTTATCTGGGGAGCCGAAGACGACTTCCAGCGTTATGGATCCTGTGCAACATGCCTCTACGCCGGGTATTACTCCTTTAAAGGTGGTTTTAGTGGGCATGATTCTTGATTGATCAATACCCATTTTACGGACAGTGTCCTGATAAAGCAGGTTGAGACTGTTGCCACCGTCCATAAGGACTCGCATGAGGTGGAATCCATCGATAATTGGATCGAGGACCAATGCAGCCGAAGCTCCATGATGGATACTGGTCGGATGGTCTCTACGATGAAAACTGATCGGGCAGGCTGACCATGGGTTAAATTTTGGGGCGACTGGCTCTATGGCATAGCCATCCCTCAGTGTGCGTTTGCGCTCCCTCTTGGGGATATGTGTAGCATATATCATATTCACCGTTTTGACCTCGGGGGGAAATTCCTTTTGTCCCCCTGTGTTCGGTGGGCAAGGTTCTTCATTGTCGTCCTTGCTGGGCAGCCCTTTCCCCCTATGATCGGTGTTTATCTTACCGGCCTGTTTAATGACCCAACAACTTCTATTGGTGTGATTGGAAGGCTTGCCAGGGGTGCCATGGATCTGGCAAGGCCTATCGAGTATTTTGTCCAAGCTGGATGGACCATCTTTGTTTCCTTTGAATGGCTTCTTCCGCTGACCGGGTTTAGAGCCGCTGAATCTAGAGTTGACCGCCATATCTTCGGTATCTGCATTGTTGATTCGACGCTTGTGTTTGTTGCGTTGTGGCCTGCCGTTACCGTCTCTGGCTTCGGAGGTGCCAGGGTCGCTGGTGCTGTTGCTTCTACGAGAAAGCCAGCTGTCTTCTCCCGTGCAAAAGCGGTTCATGAGTGCGGTGAGGGCTGCCATAGACTTTGGCTTTTCTTGGTCGAGGTGTCGGGTGAGCCACTCGTCACAGACGCTGTGTTTAAAGGACGCGAGGGTTTCAGCATCCGGACAATCGACAATTTGGTTCTTTTTAATGAAGAACCTGGTTCAGAGTTTCCGGGCTGACTCCTCGGGTTGTTGGACAATGTGACTAAAGTCATCAGCATCTGGAGGATGAACATAGGTGCCTTGGAAGTTGTCTTTAAAGGCATCTTCCCAGCTACCAATAGAGTTTTCTGGTAGGCTATTTAACCAGTGCCGTGCTAGTCCCTTGAATTTTAGGGGGGGGGTACTTGATGGCATGGAGATCATCACCGCGGACCATGTGGATATGGAGAAGGAAATCTTCGATCCATACTAGTGGGGTCTGTCATTCCATCGTATGATTCAATGTTTACAGGTTTAAACCCTTCTGGGAACTCATGCTCCATTACCTCATTGGTGAAGCATAGGGGGTGTGCGACGCCTCTATATCAGGCGATGTCACGACGCAGTTCGGATGAAGTCCATATGTGGTTTTCAGCCCGTGTGAGGTTGTGCCTACTATGGCAGGCCTGATGGCCGTCTTCGCGTGTTGAAGCTCGCCCCCTCGATCCATAGATTGATCTGGCTTGGCCTGCTCTATTGCTCAGGTCGTGTCGTAGTTTGTAGGTGTATCTTGGAGCCGATGTCTCTCTGCCTTTACGGCGAGGTGGTTCGGGTTGCTATTCGGCGTAGGTGGCCGCTTTATCTCACCCACGTGGTGGCCGGTTTGGCTCATCAGCACGGTCGTGTCTTGACGTTATGGGCTTGACAGCCTCGTCGTCAAATTGTGGAAGTAGCTGACGCTTCGAATAACTCTTAGTTGGGCATTGAAGGCCATACTCTTCGGCGGGTAGGGTTTGTGTCCACCTTTCATTGAGTGTATCTTGTTCGGCTTGGAGCCACTACTGCTGATTTTTTAGACTTCTCGCAGTGGCGATTAGCTGGCGCTTAAAGCGCTCTTGCTCGAGTAGTTCCTCTAGCACAATGAAATCTTCGTCGCCGAGGCTCACATCGTCTTCGGAGAGCGGTAGATAATTACTATCTTCCGAGTCCCTGTTCCCGACCGGATCGTCAGGGTTGACTTGCCCCTCTCCCACATCATCTTGTTCTGATGTGGGCTCGACGGGGGCTTCGGGCTCTTCGGCACCCTCCAGAGTGTTCTCGTCTCTAGTGCTGGTATTACTGTCTTTGCTACGACGCGATTTTTGATACCTCTCCAACGTATCTATAATTTTTGATTGTTCAATGCTATATTATATTCTGTTTTGGACATTATTGGGCTTTATTATACACTTTTATATTATTTTTGGGACTAACCTATTAACCGGAGGCCCGGCCCAGAATTGCCGTTTTTGCCTATTTTAGGGTTTCATAGAAAAAGAATATCAAATGGAGTGCAAACGGAATGAAACCTTCGGGAACATGATTTTCGGAACGAACATGATCCAGAGGACTTGGACCCTACGTCAAGCAATCAACAAGGAAGGCATGAGGTAGGGGGGCGCGCCTACCCACCAGGCGCGCCCTCCACCCTCGTGGGCCCCCTATTGCTCCACTGACGTACTCCTTCCTCCTATATATACCTACGTACCCCCAAACTACCAGATACGGAGCCAAAACCCCAATTCCACTGTCGTAACTTTCTCTATACACGAGATCCCATCTTGGGGCCTTTTCCGGAGCTCCGCCGGAGGGGGCATCGATCACGGAGGGCTTCTACATCAACACCATAGCCCCTCCGATGAAGTGTGAGTAGTTTACTTCAAACCTACGGGTCCATAATTATTAGCTAGATGGCTTCTTCTCTCTTTTTGGATCTCAATACAAAGTTTTCCCCCTGTCTTGTGGAGATCTATTCGATGTAATCTTCTTTTGCGGTGTGTTTGTTGAGACTGATGAATTGTGGGTTTATGATCAAGTTTATCTATGAACAATATTTGAATCTTCTCTGAATTCTTTTATGTATGATTGGTTATCTTTGCAAGTCTCTTAGAATTATGATTTTGGTTTGGCCTACTAGATTGATCTTTCTTGCAACGAGAGAAGTGCTTAACTTTGGGTTCAATCTTACGGTGTCCTTTTCCAGTGACAGTAGGGGCAGAAAGGCACATATTGTATTGTTGCCATCAAGGATAACAAGATGGGTTTTATATCATATTGCATGAGTTTATCCCTCTACATCATGTCATCTTGCTTAAAGCGTTACTCTGTTCTCTTGAACTTAATACTCTAGATGCATGCTGGATAGCGGTCGATGTGTGGAGTAATAGTAATAGATGCAGGCAGGAGTCGGTCTACTTGTCTCGGACGTGATGCCTATATACATGATCATACCTAGATATTCTCATAACTATGCTCAATTCTGTCAATTGCTCAACAGTAATTTGTTCACCCACCGTAAATACTTATGCTCTTGAGAGAAGCCACTAGTGAAACCTATGGCCCCGGGTCTATCTTCCATCATATTAATCTTCCAATACTTAGTTATTTCCTTTGCCATTTATTTTACTTGCATCTTTTATTTCTCTTTATCATAAAAATACCAAAGATATTATCCTATCATATCTACCAGATCTCACTCTCGTAAGTAACCGTGTAGGGATTGACAGCCCCTTATCGCGTTGGTTGCGAGGATTTATTTGTTTGTGTAGGTGCGAGGGACTCATGCGCGGCCTCCTACTGGATTGATACCTTGGTTCTCAAAAACTGAGTGAAATACTTACGCTACTTTGCTGCATCACCCTTTCCTCTTCAAGGGAAAACCAACGCAGTGCTCAAGAGGTAGCAAGAAGGATTTCTGGCGTCGTTGCCGGGGAAGTTCGCGCAAGACAAGTCAAGATTTGACTCCCGACAACGAGTCACTTGTGGCGCTGTTGCAAGTCAAGACATACCAAGTACCCATCACTAACCCTTATCTCCTGCATTACATTATTTGCCATTTGCCTCTCGCTTTCCTCTCCCCCACTTCACCCTTGCCGTTTTATTCACCCTCTCTCTCCATCCCCTCTCTTTTTCTCTATTTGCCTCTTTTTGCCCGTTTCTTGTTCGCTTGTGTGTTGGATTTCTTGCTTGTCATTATGGCTAGTCCCGTATCTTCTCCGTTGTCTCCCGAAAATGAAGTTCTTAATTTTAAGCAAGGGGAAGGAGAAAACCTAAAAGACACTTGGTATAGAATTTGCAATACTCAAAATAGATCTACCAGGAAGCAATCTACTTCTATTCTTCTCTGCAATTTTTATGTAGGTGCTATTCCTTGGCACAGATATGTCCTTTATACCATTGCCGGAGGGAATTTCTTGGGTAGCCACACTTTCGATTCCTATAATTCTATGATAGATTTGTTTGGCTCACCCCCTCTTTTATTTAATGGAACTATGTTAACTTTGGAGCATGTAATTCAAAAACATGAAATTATTGAAAATAAAGTTGCTACCGTTGAGTTAATTGAAAATTTTGATAAAAATATCCACAACCAAATTACCCAATATGGATCTAAAGTAGGAGTAACTTTGAAAAATATTAAAGAGAAGGAACCTATAGTTAATGAAAGAATAAATCGTGATTCCACTAGAATCGGTAAACTTGCGGGTATCATTACCAACTTGGGAACCACTTTTTCTTCCGTAAAGAATACTCCAAGTCCTCCAACTAAAATTTCCAAGCTTATGTATGTTCCTAAAAATAAGGGTGAATCCTCTAGCAAAGAAACTGCGGATCTCAAATCTATAAGTATTCATCCTAATCTTTTTGCTATCATTAAGGAACCATTTGCTACTAATGATTTTTTCGATCTTATGCCTAGAAGTTTGATTATTGATAAAAGGAAAGGAACTCCTAAAGGTGATAGATGTATCATTAAAGAATTTCCTTATGAATCTATTATGAGAGCCACTTATGGATTGCCTACCAAAGATGGCAATACCTAGATCTATCCTTGCTTTTATTCCTAGCTAGGGGCATTAAAGGATAGTGCTTGTTGGGAGGCAACCCAATTTTATTTTTATTCCTTGATTTTTGCTCCTGTTTTGTAATAAATAATTTATCTAGCCTATTTTTGGTTGTGTTTTTTGTGTTTAATTAGTGTTTGTGCCAAGTAGAACCGTTGGGAAGACTTGGGGAAAGTCTTTTTAATCTTGCTGTAAAAAACAGAAACTTTAGCGCTCACGAGAATTGCTGCCATTTTTATTTGGAAAGTTCTATTTAGTTGATTATTTTTGCAGATGATTAATAGATAAATTACTCACGTCCAGAAATTTATTTCAGAATTTTTGGGGTTCCAGATCTTGCGTTAGCTACAGATTACTACAGACTGTTCTGTTTTTGACAGATTCTGTTTTTCGTGCGTTGTTTGCTTATTTTGATGAATCTATGGCTAGTAAAATAGTTTATAAACCATATAGACGTTGGAATACAGTAGGTTTAACACCAATATAAATAAATAATGAGTTCATTACAGTACCTTGAAGTGGTGTTTTGTTTTTTTTCGCTAACGGAGCTCACGAGATTTTCTACTTTAAGTTTTGTGTTGTGAAGTTTTCAAGTTTTGGGTAAAAGATTTGATGGATTATGGAACAAGGAGTGGAAAGAGTCTAAGATTGGGGATGCCCATGGCACCCCAAGATAATCTAAGGACACCTAAAAGCCAAAGCTTGGGGATGCCCCAGAAGGCATCCCATCTTTCGTCTACTTCCATCGGTAACTTTACTTGGAGCTATATTTTTATTTACCACATGATATGTGTTTTTCTTGTAGCGTCTTGTATTATTTGAGTCTTTATTTGTTATTTTTCCACAATCATCCTTGCTGTACACACCTTTTGAGAGAGACACACATCATTTGGAAATTGTTAGAATACTCTATGTGCTTCACTTATATCTTTTGAGTTATATAATTTTTGCTCTAGTGCTTCACTTATATCTTTTAGAGCACGTCGGTGGATTTGTTTTACAGAAACTATTGTTCTCTCATGCTTCACTTAGATTATTTTGAGAGTCCTACAAAACAGCATGGTAATTTGCTTTAATTATGTTAGGCATTCAAGATTAATAAAAAATTTCTTATGAGTGTGTTGAATACTATGAGAAGTTTGATACTTGATAATTGTTTTGAGACATGGAGATGGTAATATTAGAGTCATGCTAGTCGAGTAGTTGTGAATTTGAGAAATAATTGTGTTAAAGTTTGTGATTCCCGTAGCATGCACGTATGGTGAACCGTTATGTGATGAAGTCGGAGCATGATTTATTTATTGATTGTCTTCCTTATGAGTGGCGGGCGGGGACGAGCGATGGTCTTTTCCTACCAATCTATCCCCCTAGGAGCATGCGTGTAATACTTTGCTTTGGTAACTTGTAGATTTTTGCAATAAGTATATGAGTTCTTTATGACTAAGGTTGAGTCCATGGATCATACGCACTTTTCTTCCTTCCACCATTTCTAGCCTCTCTAATACTGCGCACCTTTCGCCGGTATCATACACCCACCATATACCTTCCTCAAAACAGCCACCATACCTACCTATCATGGCATTCCCATAGCCATTTCGAGATATATTTCCATGCAACTTTCCATCGTTCCGTTTACTATGGCACGCTCCATCATTGTCATATTGCTTTGCATGATCATGTAGTTGACATTGTATTTGTGGCAAAGCCACCATTCATAATTCTTTCATACATGTCACTCTTGATTCATTGCATACCCCGGTGCACCACCAGAGGCATTCACATAGAGTCATATTTTGTTCTAAGTATCGAGTTGTAATTGTTGAGTTGTAAGTAAATAAAAGTGTGATGATCATCATTTTTAGAGCATTGTCCCAGTGAGGAAAGGATGATGGAGATTATGATTCCCCCACAAGTCGGGATGAGACTCCGGACGAAAAAAGAGGCCATAAAAAGGCCCAAATAAAAAAATATAAGAGAAAAAGAGAAAAGGGGCAATGCTACTATCCTTTTACCACACTTGTGCTTCAAAGTAGCACCATGATCTTCATAATAGAGAGTCTTCTATGTTATCACTTTCATATACTAGTGGGAATTTTTCATTATAGAACTTGGCTTGTATATTCCAATGATGGGCTTCCTCAAAATTCCCTAGGTCTTCGTGAGCAAGCGAGTTGGATGCACACCCACTTAGTTCCTTTTGTTGAGCTTTCATATACTTATAGCTCTAGTGCATCCGTTGCATGGCAATCCCTACTCACTCACATTGATATCTATTGATGGGCATCTCCATAGCCCGTTGATACGCCTAGTTGATGTGAGACTATCTTTCCCCTTTTTTGTCTCCTCTACAACCACCATTCTATTCCACCTAAAGTGCTATGTCCATGGCTCACGCTCATGTATTGCGTGAACATTGAAAAAGTTTGAGAACACCAAAAGTATGAAACAATTGCTTGGATTGTCATCAGGGTTGTGCATGATTTAAATACTTTGTGTGGTGAAGATAGAGCATAGCCAGACTATATGATTTCATAGGGATAACTTTCTTTGGCCATGTTATTTTGAAGAGACATAATTGCTTAGTTAGTATGCTTGAAGTATTATTATTTCTATGTCAATATTGAACTTTTGTCTTGAATCTTTCGGATATGAATATTCATACCACAATTAAGAAGAATTACATTGAAATTATGCCAAGTAGCATTCCACATCAAAAATTCTGTTTTTATCATTTACCTACTTGAGAACGAGCAGGAATTAAGCTTGGGGATGCTTGATACGTCTCCAACGTATCTATAATTTTTGACTGTTCCATGCTATATTATATTCTGTTTTGGACATTATTGGGTTTTATTATACACTTTTATATTATTTTTGGGACTAACCTATTAACCGGAGGCCCAGCCCAGAATTGCTTTTTTTTGCCTATTTTAGGGTTTCGCAGAAAAATAATATCAAATGGAGTCCAAACAGAATGAAACCTTCGGGAACATGATTTTCGGAACGAACATGATCCAGAGGACTTGGACCCTATGTCAAGCAATCAACGAGGAAGGCACGAGGTAGGGGGGCGCGCCTGCCCCCCAGGCGCGCCCTCCACCCTCGTGGGCCCCCTGTTGCTCCACTGACGTACTCCGTCCTCCTATATATACCTACGTACCCCCAAACTACCAGATACGGAGCCAAGACCCTAATTCCACCACCGTAACTTTCTGTATCCACGAGATCCCATCTTGGGGCCTTTTCTGGAGCTCCTCCGGAGGGGGAATCGATCATGGAGGGCTTCTACATCAACACCATATCCCATCCGATGAAGTGTGAGTAGTTTACTTCAGACCTACGGGTCCATAGTTATTAGCTAGATGGCTTCTTCTCTCTTTTTGGATCTCAATACAAAGTTCTCCCCCTCTCTTGTGGAGATCTATTTGATGTAATCTTCTTTTGCGGTGTGTTTGTTGAGACCGATGAATTGTGTGTTTATGATCAAGTTTATCTATGAAAAATATTTGAATCTTCTCTGAATTCTTTTATGTATGATTTTTTATCTTTGCAAGTCTCTTCGAATTATTAGTTTGGTTTGGCCTACTAGATTGATCTTTCTTGCAATGGGACAAGTGCTTAGCTTTGGGTTCAAACTTGCGGTGTCCTTTCCCAGTGACAGTAGGGGCAGCAAGGCACGTATTGTATTGTTGCCATCGAGGATAACAAGATGGGGTTTATATCATATTGCATGAGTTTATCCCTCTACATTATGTCATCTTGCTTAAAGCGTAACTCTGTTCTCTTGAACTTAATACTCTAGATGCATGCTGGATAGCGGTCGATGTGTGGAGTAATAGTAGTAGATGCAGGCAGGAGTCGGTCTACTTGTCTCGGGCGTGATGCCTATATACGTGATCATACCTAGATATTCTCATAACTATGCTCAATTCTGTCAATTGCTCAACAGTATTTTGTTCACCCACCGTAAATACTTATGCTCTTGAGAGAAGCCACTAGTGAAACCTATGGCCCCTGGGTCTATCTTCCATCATATTACTCTTCCAATACTTAGTTATTTCCTTTGCCATTTATTTTACTTGCATCTTTTATTTCTCTTTATCATAAAAATACCAAAAAAAATATCCTATCATATCTATCAGATCTCACTCTCGTAAGTGACCATGTAGGGATTGACAACACCTTATCGTGTTAGGGAGTATGCGATTGTGATCTTATCAACCTTGGAATCACTTCCAACACACATCGTCACCTCGCCCTCAACTAGTCTCTTGTTCATTTTGTAACTCCTATTTTGAGTTACTAATCTTAGCAACTGAACAGGTATCAAAGACCCTGGGGCTACTATGAACACTAGTAAAATACACATCAATAACATGTATATCAAATATACCTTTGTTCTCTTTGCCATCCTTCTTATCTGCCGAATGTTTGGGGCAGCTCCGCTTCCATTGACCATTTCCTCTGCAATAGAAGCACTCAGTTTCAGGCTTGGGTCTAGCTTTGGGCTTCATTATGGGAGTGACAACTTGCTTGCCATTCTTTTTGAAGTTCCCTTTCTTTCCCTTGCCCTTTTTCTTGAAACTAGTGTTCGTTTTAAACCATCAACATTTGATGCTATTTCTTGATTTCTACCTTCGCGGATTTCAGCATCTCGAAGAGCTTGGGAATCATTTTCGTTATTCCTTGCATATTATAGTTCATCATGAAGTTCTAGTAACTTGGTGATAGTGACTATAGAACTCTGTCAATCACTATCTTATCTGGAAGATTAACTCCCACTTGATTCAAGCAATTGTAGTACCAAGACATTCTGAGCACATGCTCACTAGCTGAGCTATTCTCCTCCATCTTGTAGGCAACGTACTTGTCAGAGGTCTCATACCTCTTAACACAGGCATGAGTCTGAAATACCAATTTCAACTCTTGGAACATCTCATATGCTCTTTGGCATTCATTTCAACTCTTGGAACATCTCATATGCTCTGTGGCATTCGAAACGTTTTTGAAGTCCCGGTTCTAAGCCGTAAAGCATGGTGCACTAAACTATCAAGTAGTCATCATACCGAGCTTGTCAAACTTCCATAACGTTGGCATCTGCTCCTGCAATAGGTCTGTCACCTAGCGGTGCATCAAGGACATAATTCTTCTGTGCAACAATGAGGATAATCCTCAGATCATGGACCCAGTCCGCATCATTGCTACTATCATCTTCCAACTTAGTATTCTCTTGGAACATATCAAAAGCATAGGGGAGCTACAACGCGAGCTATTGATCGAGTCATCTAAATGATCACGTGATCCATATCAACTAAACCATGTCCGATCATCACGTGAGATGGAGTAGTCTTCAATGGTGAACATCTCTATGTTGATCATATCTACTATATGATTCACGTTCGACCTTTCGGTCTCCAGTGTTCCGAGGCCATGTTTGTACATGCTAGGCTCATCAAGTTTAACCCGAGTATTCCGCTCGTGCAAAACTGTCTTGCACCCGTTGTATGTGAACATAGAGCTTATCACACCCGATTATCACATGGTGTCTCGGCACGATGAACTGTCGCAACGGTGCATACTCAGGGAGAACACTTATACCTTGAAATTTTAGTGAGGGATCATCTTATAATGCTACCGCCGTACTAAGCAAAATAAGATGCATAAAAGGTAAACATCACATGCAATCAAAATATGTGACATGATATGGCCATCATCATCTTGTGCCTTTGATCTCTATCTCCAAAGCACCATCATGATCTCCATCGTCACTGGCTTGACACCTTGATCTCCATCGTAGCGTCGTTGTCGTATCGCCAACTATTGCTTCTACAACTATCACTAACTCATAGTGATAAAGTAAAGCAATTACATGGCGATTGCATTTCATATAATAAAGCGACAACCATAAGGCTCCTGCCAATTGCCGATAACTTTTACAAAACATGATCATCTCATACAACAACATATATCACATCATGTCTTGACCATATCACATCACAACAAGCCCTGCAAAAACAAGTTAGACGTCCTCTACTTTGTTGCTGCAAGTTTGACGTGGCTGCTACAGGCTTCTAGTAAGAACTGTTCTTACGTATGCATCAATATCACAACGATGTTTCATCAAGTTTGCTGTTTTAACCTTCAACAAGGACCATACGTAGTCAAATTCAATTCAAATAAAGTTGGAGAAACAGACACCCTCCAACCACCTTTATGCAAAACAAGTTGCATGTTTGTCGATGGAACCGGTCTCATGAATGTGGTCATGTAAGGTTGGTCCGGGCCGCTTCATCCAACAATACCGCTGAATCAAAATAAGACGTTGGTAGTAGCAGTATGACTATCATCACCCACAACTCTTTGTGCTCTACTCGTGCATATCATCTACGCATAGACCTGGCTTGGATGCCACTGTTGGGGAACGTAGCATGCAATTTCAAAAATTTCCTACACTCACGCAAGATCTATCTAGGAGCTGCATAGCAACGAGAGGGGGAGAGTGAGTCCACGTACCATCGTAGACCGAAAGCGGAAGCATTTGACAACGCGGTTGATATAGTCGAACTTCTTCTCATTCCGACTGATCAAGCACCGAACGTACGACACCTCTGAGTTCTGCACATGTTCAGCTCGATAACGTCCCTGGAACTCTTGATCCAGCAAAGTGTCGAGGGAGAGTTCCTTCAGCATGACGGCATGGTGACGGTGATGGTGAAGTGATCCATGCAAGGCTTCACCTAAGCACTACGTGAATATGATCGGAGGAGTAAACTATGGGGGGGGGGGCGCCGCACACGGCTAACAATGTTTATTGTGTGTTCTAGCGGTGCCCCCACCACATATATATAGGTTGGAGGGGAGGATAGGCAGCCAAGGGGCGCCCCAAGTAGGAGGAATCCTACTTGGGGTTCTCCCAATTCGGCCTGCTTCCCTTTCCTATTCCTATTCGGAGTAGGAAGGGAAGAGGGGGAAGGGGGAATCCCTTTTTCCTTTCCTTCTTACCCTTTCCTTCTACAATTTGGCCAGCCCATATGGGGGGGGGGCGTACCAGCCCCTTAGTGGCTGTTGTGTTCCCCTCTTGGACCATTAGGCCCATATAGCTTGCCGGGGGTTGCCCGGAACCCCTTCCGGTGACCCGATACGTACCTGGTACCCCCAGAACACTCCTGGCGTCCGAATACTATCGTCCTATATATGAATCTTTACCTCTCGACCATTTTGAGACTCCTCACCATGTCCTGATCTCATCCATGTTAACGTGCGGACCCTACGGGTTCGAGAACTATGTAGACATGACCGAGACACCTCTCCGGTCAATAACCAATAGCAAAACCTGGATGCTCATATTGGTTCCTACATATTCTATGAAGATCTTTATCGGTCAAACCATAATGACAACATACGTTATTCCCTTTGTCATCGGTATGTTACTTGCCTGAGATTCGATCGATGATATCTTCATACCTAGATCAATCTCGTTACCGACAAGTCTTTTTACTCGTTCCGTAATGCATCATCCCGCAACTAACTCATTAGTCACATTGCTTGCAAGGCTTATCATGATGTGCATTACCGAGAGGGCCTAGAGATACCTCTCCGATACTCGGAGTGACAAATCCTAATCTCGATCTATGCCAACCCAACAAACACCTTAGGAGATACCTGTAGAGCATCTTTATAATCACCCATTTACGTTGTGACATTTGATAGCACACAAGGTATTCCTCCGGTATCCGGGAGTTGCATAATCTCATAGTCAAAGGAGTATGTATAAGTCATGAAGAAAGCAATAGCAATAAAACTGAACGATTATAATGCTAAGCTAACAGATGGGTCTTGTCCATCACATCATTCTGCTAATGATGTGATCCCATTTATCAAATGACAACACATGTCTATGGTTAGGAAACTTAACCATATTTGATTAACAAGCTAGTCTAGTAGAGGCTTACTAGGGACACAATGTTTTGTCTATGTATCCACACATGTATCAAGTTTCCGGTTAATACTATTCTAGCATGAATAATAAACATTTATCATGATATAAGAAAATATAAAAAAACAACTTTATTATTGCCTCTAGGGCATATTTCCTTCAGGACAAGCAGGTCCGTGACACGCTTATTGGTCTCTGCAACTTTTTCGACGCCGTCTCTCGAAAGTCTATCAGTGTGGAGCAGCTTTGAAGGCTACAAGAAGAGGTCGTTGTGATACTAAATGAGCTTGAGATCTACTTCTCACCCGCATTCTTCGACGTCATGGTGCATCTGTGTGTCCACATTGTGGACGACATAATAGACCTGGGGCTGTCATTCCTACACAACATGATGCCGTTCATGAGGATGAATGGGGTCATCAAAGGATTCGTTCGTAACATGTCCCGTCCGGATGGAAGCATCGTCCAGGGTTATCTGACACAAGAGTGCATCTCTTTCTGCGAGAATTATTTATATGGCACCTTAAGAAGCACCTTGGGAGGCTCGAAGGAGAAGGTCAGTCCAACGGTCGCAGGGAACTGCATGTGGGTTACTCGGATCGACGCAATGACTTTGACATAGAAAACTTAGTAGTGCTACATCACCTAGATGTGGTAGATCCTTTCGTGACACTGCACAAAGAAACCATCACAAAGAAGTATCATGACCGGGGGCTATGCAGGACGAACGCTGAAGTCACTAGAGAGCACAAATCCACTTTCTTGGATTGGTTCAAAGATCATATTCTTGCTAATCCCCCGGAGGAGGGCTCTAAGTACAGATTTCTCATATACGCCTTAGCACATGGCCCCTGCCTCCAACCTCGCGACCTATCAGGCATATGATATCAATGGATACACGTTCTACACACAGGCCAAAGATATGAACAGTGATTTTCATAACTCGGGGGTGACGATTGAATGCATGACCGTTGACAATGCCGCAACTGGGAGATTCTACAGAAGGATCGAGGAGATCTGGGAGCTTGACTACTCTGGACTGCACAACGCGACGATGTTCCATGTCAGATGGGCTAAGAATGTCAAAAAGGAAGACCGGTATTTCACTACCATCTCTATACCCGACGCCAAGAGCGCTACCATGAATGCCATCGCAAAAAACAAGCCATGGGTACACGCTAAGCACGTGACACAATGCTTCTTCATAACCGACTCGAGGAATCCCAGCCCTGTTGTCATGAGGAGAGGCAAAAGGAACATCATTAGAATGGATGGAGTCACCAACGAGGAATACTATGACCAGTACGACAACCCGATGAGGGAAGATGACGATGACGATGAAGCATACGTCAGAAGAAGAATCAATACTACATTACCTAAGAAAGATCGTACGCCATGGAAAACGAAAATACACAATGAGGGGCACAATTATTCGTCAACGAACAAGAAGGGAAAGAAGCTCACTCAAAAACAAAAACGTTGACGCTGAGAAACCATGCATCATATATATATATATGTGTGTGTGTGTGTGTGTGTGTGTGTGTGTGTGTGTATTTATTTGGTGTACGCAATTAATCGTTATCGGTGAAATTATATGTAATATATATCCATGGTTCCGGCTCGGTCGTCTACCAGAAAAGAAAAATGAGAAAGGAAAGAAGAAAATGAAAAGAAAAACAAAATCAAAAGAAAAATACAAGGAATAGAAAATAAAATAAAAAAGAAAAGGAAAAAGGGAGAAAGGAAAAAAGAAAATGAAAAGAAAAAGATAAAGAAGAAAGGAAAAAAGAAAAAAGAAAATGAAAATGAAAAGAAAAAGAAAAATAGAAGGGATAGTAGTAGCGCGTGTCTGGACCCCGCGCTATGGCTAACTTAGCTGTAGCGCATGTTTGGCAAGACCGTGCTACTGATAAATTAGCTATAGCGCGGGGTCCAGACCTGCGCTACTGCTAAGTTTGACTTAACCATCACATGGGATCCCTTCCTCCTCCCATTCCTCCCCCAATTCCCCACTCCCTTCTCCCCCTCATCGCTGCTGGAGCCCCTGGCCTCACTGCACCCCAGCCTCGAGCACCGCAGGAGCCCTGCCCCCTCCCTCGCTAGATCCCCTACCCTCACTCTCCGTCGAAGTCTCTGCCCTCGACGTCGTCGCGCGCCTGCCTCCTCCTCGCCGTCTCCCGCGACCCCGCCTCGCCTCCGACCGGCCTCAGTGTCTCCATCTCCCCCGACCCCCTCTGTAGGCCCCCACCCTTCCCCTCTCTCTACCTCGGTGGAGTTTAGGGTTCTAGCTAGGGTTTAGATGTGACTTTAGGGTTCTACAGAATTTGGGGTGAATTCTAGGGTTCTATAGAGATACTAGTTCTAGGGTTCTGCAGAGATACTAGTTCTAGATGTGAATTTAGTTAAAAAATGTGATGATGAATTTAGTTAAATTAATTTGCTTTAAATGTATTTTCAGAATCTTAATGTATTATCACTGTTCTGTCACTGTTCTAGGGTTCATAATGTACCTAGGAATCAAATTTGGAGTGTATGAACCCTAGGATCAAAGTCAAAAAGTGTCCTAGTTAGTATGAACCCTAGGACAGATTAGGTAGATGCTATTTTTTATTGCTAGATTAGTGCTAGTTGTTATATGCAAATTTGAAGTGGACATGTGATATGTGGAATTTGGACATGTGTGATTTGTAAAATGATGGTTATGTGCAGGGTAAATGATCTGAGTGGCCTATGTTTCACCGAAATGTTGATTCATTTCCATTCCGGTGAATTTCAGGCGCTCGATAGGTCCACTTTTTAGCAAAGGTCATGCCGAAATTTCCCGTGAATTTTGGAACGACTTGTGCTGGAAAGTTGGCATATCGAGTGCCGGGATTTGCTACGACGGGAATGAAATGGCATTCCGGAAAGCCATAAACCTTTTTATGTCATTACTCATTTTATTATAGTTTAAGAATTAAGCGAGGAGACTTAATCGTAGGAAACACGTCGAACAATGAAGATAGCGGGCCTTCTGGACCACGATGCAGACGAAATGGATTATGAGGGCGAACATGACTATCTCGACTTTTTGGCTACTAAGCATAGTCAAGGTTTGCAGGGCAGCCTCGATGATGGTACTAACACCAACATCAACACCGATGGCGGCGCCGAGACCAGCGGGGAAGGTACCGGTGCTGTCATGGGGTTAACACGACAGATGCCCTAGTGAAAGGACTTAGGTGTGAGGCCAAAGCTACGGTGATTAGCTTAAAGGGGTTGAGCGGGATGAGAGACACGAGTTTACCCAGGTTCGGCCCCTCTTGGTGGAGGTAAAAGCCTACTCCAGCTCTTGTTGCTATTGCTTGAATATTGATTACAAGGGAGCGGATTGGTTGACCTAGCTATCGATTGATTGGAACCTAAGTTTAACCCGCCCCAGGGACTCGCCTTTATATACACAGGTCGAGGCCCTGGGCTTACAAGATTCCGGGTTGGGTTACACTTCGATACAAATCCTGGATCTAAATTGCCTTGCCTTCTTTGACGAGTCACCATCGGGTGACTTATACTTTCGGGTCACGCACCATCTTCTGACCTTGGGCCTTCATCCAACCGACCTTGTAAGTCGCCTCCCTGTCTTTATGTATTGGTCTCTTGGGCCTATCCAAGGCTTAATTGTTTAAGTCGCCAATAGCCTAACCCGACTCTTATAAGGCGGGTTAAATCGTGGGGTCATATCCCCAACATTAGGCCCCAGATTGATTTGAACTTGTTCATGTCAATCTTCACTGTCTCTGGTCGGCGAGTCTTCTTTGATTCTTCTAAACATTTTAACCATGAACAAAGCTTCATAACTCGCCATAGGAAAGGATGACATCATCTTCATAAATTCATAAAAATCCTCATGACGTCACAACGGATATTTTGCATTAATCAACCATTTCAAAGATTGAGGCGCCCTTTTTGTTGTAGAAGTTATTATGCCTCCTCGATTTTCGCGCACGCCTATTACTACACCCACTTTTTCCTTATAAATAGGCATGGGGGCCCTTCCCTTTTCACTTTTCACCCCCGTCTCCTCCACTTCTTCTTCCTCACGACGCCCATCGCGACCGGAGCTCCGCCACACTCGACGAAGCACATCAGCCTCCCTCAGTCGATGTCGCAGCACTGTCCTGTCATCAACAAGGTCTAGTGGTGTGCCTCCGCCTTTCTCCATTGCAAACATGTACTACTTACATCCTCTTTCAGATCTGCATTAGGGCAATCGAGTTCGTAGTGTTCATCGGAGTTCATCCTAGTTCTTCACATCATAGTGTTAAGCCGGCTTGCAAGGCATGACGAAGTAAGACAATTTAAAAAATACTCATTTTTTGCTTCAAAGAAGCTTGGCGTGATCGCCTTTCGTACCGTAAGCCGGCTCTCACATGACACAAATCCATTGTATAAACCATAATTAGTTCAGGGTCTTCCGAGAAAATTGACTGTTAAGAGTACAATGGGCCACATAGCGGAGAGACTACAACAGACAGGTGAGTTTATCCTAGCTCTCCGTAAGCCGGCTCTCACGTCACAAAAAACTGCCTTTTTAACCCTGACAAGTTCAGGGTCTTATAAAGATTAATTGTCAAGAGTACGGTGGGTCACCTGGCGGAGTAGCAAGTTGCAAAAAGGCAGGTTTAACCAATATATGGCATATAAAGCCGGTCAAGAGGGTATGAAAGATAAACTCAGTGAGTTGGAAGCCCCCAAGTGACCTTATGATCAACCAATAAAGACTCATGCACATAATATGTGATGAAATGACGTCAGGCTCCGGTAGGCATGAATGGCCTCCGGCAGAACAAGGTACATGCCTGAAAATATGTTGAACAAAGAGGGCGCAGGCAAGGTAATAATCTCACAATAATTTTTGTTAAATATCAATTTATATTTGAGTATCTTCTTCTTATCCTTAACAATAAACTCATGTGCTACCATACTCTTATAATCTAGAACAATAGGAGGCAGCAACTTTTCCTCTTTCTCATAATGTCTGATAGGTATATTAAAGTGTGCAGCAAGGCGCAAGGCAAAGATGCCTCCAAGGACAGGACCCTTTGTATGGTTCAGATTTAACCGTTTAGCAACAATAACACCTAAGCTGAAAGTGATATCATGAAACAAGGCATGACGCAAAATAACAATATCAGGAGCACTAAGGTTTCCATAGTTTCTGTGACCAATTAAGCATCTACTAGAAAATATTGCAAAGTAACGTAGAACAGGAAAATGTATGCTAGTGATTCTCGCATCGGAAACTTTCTTCGTTTCCCCTACAACAATCATATCAATAAATCCCTCCACATCATTACAATGTGGTTCCTCTATGCTGCCCTCAAAGGGTATCTTACAAACCCGGAAGAAATCAAATAGTGACATCTCCTTAAAATCATTATATAAATAAAAATCCACCGAAGGTGGCGATCTTCTAGCATGGAAATAAAAATTTTGCACAAAGATATTGGTGAGTAAGAGATACTGTTCGCGCTGGTCGTGGAGGAAGTCGGTGAGGCCTGCATTCTCAACCAAATAATAAAAATCTTCATAAATCTGGCTTCTCGAGAACTCATCACAAGTCCATTCGCACGGCCTAACCTCCGCAGTACGAGGGAGATTATACTTGGGCTTCTTGTTCTCTTTACTTTGTTTATCCTTCGAGATTCGGCTCGATGAGCCCCTCAATAATCTCTTCATCATTTTTTTGAAAATTTCTGAATTTTTTAGTAACTCAAAAATAAAAGTGCACCAAACTCAACAAGATTGATAGCAACTACTCCTACAAGTGCCTAGAGGCTATATCATGCATTAAAACTACTTTTGACCACATAAATTTGACATGCAAGCTCAAGAACAGGGTCACCTAAGAAGCAAAAAATTGTAATAAATAAAGCCCTAGAACAAAAACTAATTGGACCATTGTAGGAGTCATATACCAAAGAACAATTCCCCAAAGCAGTTTTGTGAATGGAGCTTTGAGCAAGGAGATCGAAAATGGCAGCAAGATGAGCTAGAACATGGGTTTGAGCTCGTGGATGATTTTTTCTAGAGCAAGACGAAGTGTGTGGGTGCAAGGATGAGTGGAGGGGACCCACATGGGGTCCACGAGGCAGGGGGCGCGCCCTCCACCCTCGTGGGCACATGGTGGTTCCCCCTGGGGTGTTCTCAGTGCCAATAATTCTTAAATATTCTGGAAAAAATAATATTTCATTTTCAGGGCATTTGGAGAACTTCTATTTACGGGGTATTTTTATTGCAAGGATAATCCAGAAAACAGACAGAAAATACTATTTTACTTTATTTAATATAAATAACAGAAAGTAGAAAGAGGGAACAGAAAGTTGTGCTTTCTAACTTCATCCATCTCATGCTCATCAAAAGGAATCCACTAACAAGGTTGATCAAGTCTTGTTAACAAACTCATTCTGAATCGCATGAAACCAGAGCAATTTCGAATAACACTAGGTTTCATCAACGGGGATATGCACATCCCCCACAATAAGGATATAATATTTCTTCTTGACAGTAGGACGAGGAAATTCAAAACCTCCAATAGTAATTGTTGAAAATATTCCAATAGAATTGATACTGTGCACTTGAGGTTGTTTCCTCGGAAACATATGCTCAGTACCATTAACATGAAAAGTGACATTGCCTTTGTTGCAATCAATAACAGCCCCTGCAGTATTCAAAAAGGGTCTACCAAGGATAATCGACGTACTATCGTCCTCGGGAATATCAAGAATAACAAAGTCCGTTAAAATAGTAACGTTTGCAACCACAACAGGCATATCCTCACAAATACCGACAGGTATAGCAGTTGATTTATCAACCATTTGCAAAGATATTTTGGTGGGTGTCAACTTATTCAAATCAAGTCTATGATATAAAGAGAGAGAGGCATAACACTAACACCGGCTCCAAGATCACATAAAGCAGTTTTAACATAGTTTCTTTTAATGGAGCATGGGATATTTGGTACTCCTGGATCTCCAAGTTTCTTTGGTATTCCACTCTTAAAAGTGTAATTAGCAAGCATGGTGGAAATTTCAGCTTCTGGTATCTTTCTTTTATTAGTAACAATATCCTTCATGTATTTAGCATAAGGATTCATTTTAAGCATATCAGTCAAACGCATATGCAAAAACATAGGTCTAATCATTTCAGCAAAGTGCTCAAAATCCTCATCATCATTTTTCTTGGATGGTTTAGGAGGAAAGGGCATGGGTTTCTGAACCCATGGTTCTCTTTCTTTACCGTGCTTCCTAGCAACAAAGTATCTCTTATCATAACGTTGATTCTTTGATTATGGGTTATCAAGATCAACAACAGGTTCAATCTCTACATCATTGTTATTGCTAGGTTGAGCATCAACATGAACATCATCATTAACATTATCACTAGGTTCATGTTCATTACCAGATTGTGTTTCGACATCAGAAATAGAAATATCATTGGGATTCTCAGGTGTGTCAATAACAGGTTCACTAGAAACATGCAAAGTCCTATCATTTTTCTTTTTCTTCCTCTTAGAAGGACTAGGTGTATCAACATTAGCTCTCTGAGAATCTTGCTCAATTCTCTTGGGGTGTGTAATATCCACAATGCGGCTATATCTCCCACGTGTCGGGGCACGACTTAGAGGCATAGCCGCATGGTAGGTTTCTCGCAATAGGGGTAATCTTCACACAATCCCATGTACTGAACAGAAAGGGATAAAGAGTTGGCTTACTCTCACCACTTCACACAAATACAAGTTAGACATACATCATCCAGAGTACAATCAAGGTCCGACTACGGAACCAAAATAAAAGAAGACAACCCCAAATGCTAGATCCCCGATCGTCCCAACTGGGCTCCACTACTTATCAACAGAAACGAAACAAGACAACGGAAAGATTTTCATCGAGCTCCCACTTGAGCTGGGTTGTGTCACCTGCACTGGTATCATGGGCACCTGCAACTGTTTGGAAGTATCTGTGAGTCACGGGGACTCAGCAATCTCACACCCGCGAGATCAATACTATTTACGCTTATGGGTAGGAAAGGGGTAGTGAGGTGGAGCTGCAGCAAGCACTAAGCATATATGGTGGCTAACATACGCAAATAAGAGTGAGAAGAGAAGCAATGCAATGGTCGTGAACTAGAAGTGATCAAGAAGTGATCCTGAGACTACTTACGTTCAAGCATAACACAAAAACCATGTTCACTTCCTGGACTCCACCGGAAAGAGACCATCACGGCTACACACGCGGTTGATGCATTTTAATTAAGTTAAGTGTCAAGTTCTCTACAACCGGATATCAACAAATTCCCATCTGCCCATAACCGCGGGCACAGCTTTCGAAAGTTCAAACCCTGCAGGGGTGTCCCAATTTAGCCCATCACAAGCTCTCATGGTCAACGAAGGATATTCCTTCTCCCAGGACGGCCTGATCAGACTCGGAATCCCAGTTACAAGACATTTCAACAATGGTAAAACAAGACCAGCAAAGCCGCCCGATGTGCCGACAATCCTGATAGGAGCTGCACATATCTCGTTCTTAGGGCAACACCGGATAGGTCAAGCTACGAGTAAAACCAGCCCTCGAGTTGCCCCGAGGTGGCCCCGCAGGCTGCCCGGTTCGGACCAACACTTACACAAGCACTAGCCCGGGGGGTTAAAATAAAGATGACCCTTGGGAGCGTGACTCCCAAGGGAAAAGTAGGTGGTGGTGAGACAAATGGTAAAACCAAGGTTGGGCCTTGCTGGAGGAGTTTTATTCAAAGCAAACTATCAAGGGGTCCCCATAACACCCAACCGTGTAAGGAACGCAAAATCTGAAGGAAATATGCCCTAGAGGCAATAATAAAGTTATTATTTATTTCCTTATATCATGATAAAAGTTTATTATTCATGCTAGAATTGTATTAACCAGAAACATAATACATGTGTGAATACATAGACAAACAGAGTGTCACTAGTATGCCTCTACTTGACTAGTTCGTTAATCAAAGATGGTTATGTTTCCTAACCATGGACAAAGAGTTGTTATTTGATTAACGGGATCACATCATTAGTTGAATGATCTGATTGACATGACCCATTCCATTAGCTTAGCACCCGATCGTTTAGTGTGTTGCTATTGCTTTCTTCATGACTTATACATGTTCCTATGACTATGAGATTATGCAACCAAAGGAACACTTTGTGTGCTACCAAACGTCACAACGTAACTGGGTGATTATAAAGGAGCTCTACAGGTTTCACCAAAGGTACATGTTGGGTTGGCGTATTTCGAGATTAGGATTTGTCACTCCGATTGTCGGAGAGGTATCTCTGGGCCCTCTCGGTAATGCACATCACTGAAGCCTTGCATGCATTGCAACTAATGAGTTAGTTGCGGGATGATGTATTACGGAATGAGTAAAGAGACTTGCCGGTAACGAGATTGAACTAGGTATGGGATACCGACGATCGAATCTCGGGTAAGTAACATACCGATGACAAAGGGAACAACGTATGTTGTTATGCGGTCTGACCGATAAAGATCTTCGTAGAATATGTAGGAGCCAATATGAGCATCCAGGTTCCGCTATTGGTTATTGACCGGAGACGTGTCTCGGTCATGTCTACAGTGTTCTCGAACCCGTAGGGTCCGCACGCTTAAGGTTTCGATGACAGTTATATTATGAGTTTATGAGTTTTGATGTACCGAAGTTAGTTCGGAGTCCCGGATGTGATCACAGACATGATGAGGAGTCTCGAAATGGTCGAGACATAGAGATTGATATATTGGACGGGTATATTCGGACATCGGAAGTGTTCCGGGAAAGTTTCGGATAAAACTGGAGCACCGGGGGGTTACCGGAACCCCCCGAGGGGTTAATGGGCCTCATGGGCCTAAAGTGGAGAAGAGGAGGGGCTGCCAGGGCAGGCCGCGCGCCCCCTCTCCCCCTAGTCTGAATTGGACAAGGAGGGAGGGGCGGCGCCCCCCCTTTTCCTTCTCTCCTTCCCCCTCTCCTACTTGGACAAGGAAAGGGAGGGGAGTCCTACTCCCGGTAGGACTCCTCCTGCGCGCCTCCTACTAGGGCCGGCCACACCCCCCCTTGGATCCTTTATATACGGAGGCAAGGGGCACCCCTAGACACACAAGTTGATCCACGTGATCATATTCTTAGCCGTGTGCGGTGCCCCCTTCCACCATAGTCCTCGATAATATTGTAGCGGTGCTTAGGCGAAGCCCTGCGACGGTAGTACATCAAGATCGTCGCCAGGCCGTCGTGCTGATGGAAATCTTCCCCGACACTTTGCTGGATCAGAGTCCGGGGATCGTCATTGAGCTGAACGTGTGCTAGAACTCGGAGGTGCCGTAGTTTCGGTGATTGATCGGTCGGGCCGTGGAGACGTACGACTACATCAACCAAGTTAACGCTTCCGTTGTCGATCTACAAGGGTACGTAGATCACACTCTCCCCCTCTCGTTGCTATGCATCACCATGATCTTGCGTGTGCGTAGGAATTTTTTTGAAATTACTACGTTTCCCAACAGTGGCATCCGAGCCTAGGTTTTATATGTTGATGTTATATGCACGAGTAGAACACAAGTGAGTTGTGGGCGATATAAGTCATACTGCTTACCAGCATGTCATACTTTGGTTCGGCGGTATTGTTGGATGAAGCGGCCCGGACCGACATTACGCGTATGCTTACGCGAGACCGGTTCTCCCGACGTGCTTTGCACATAGGTGGCTTGCGTGTGACAGTTTCTCCAACTTTAGTTGAACCGAGTGTGGCTACGCCCGGTCCTTGCGAAGGTTAAAACAGCACCAACTTGACAAACTATCGTTGTGGTTTTGATGCGTAGGTAAGATTGGTTCTTGCTTAAGCCCGTAGCAGCCACGTAAAACTTGCAACAACAAAGTAGAGGACGTCTAACTTGTTTTTGCAGGGCATGTTGTGATGTGATATGGTCAAGACATGATGCTAAATTTTATTGTATGAGATGATCATGTTTTGTAACCAAGTTGTCGGCAACTGGCAGGAGCCATATGGTTGTCGCTTTATTGTATGCAATGCAATCGCGCTGTAATGCTTTAATTTATCACTAAGTAGTAGCGATAGTCGTGGAAGCATAAGATTGGCAAGACGACAACGATGCTACGATGGAGATCAAGGTGTCGCGCCGGTGACGATGGTGATCACGACGGTGCTTCGGAGATGGAGATCACAAGCACAAGATGATGATGGCCATATCATATCACTTATATTGATTGCATGTGATGTTTATCTTTTATGCATCTTATCTTGCTTTGATTGACGGTAGCATTATAAGATGATCTCTCACTAAATTATCAAGAAGTGTTCTCCCTGAGTATGCACCGTCACGAAAGTTCTTCGTGCTGAGACACCACGTGATGATCAGGTGTGATAGGCTCTACGTTCAAATACAACGGGTGCAAAACAGTTGCACACGCGGAATACTCAGGTTATACTTGACGAGCCAAGCATATACAGATATGGCCTCGGAACACGGAGACCGAAAGGTCGAGCGTGAATCATATAGTAGATACGATCAACATAGTGATGTTCACCAATGAAACTACTCCATCTCACGTGATGATCGGACATTGTTTAGTTGATTTGGATCATGTAATCACTTAGAGGATTAGAGGGATATCTATCTAAGTGGGAGTTCTTTAAGTAATATGATTAATTGAACCTAAATTTATCATGAACTTAGTACCTGATAGTATCTTTCTTGTTTATGTATGATTGTAGATAAATGGCCCGTGCTGTTGTTCCGTTGAATTTTAATGCGTTCCTTGAGAAAGCAAAGTTGAAAGATGATGGTAGCAATTACACGGACTGGGTCCGTAACTTGAGGATTATCCTCATTGCTGCACAGAAGAATTACGTCCTGGAAGCACCGCTGGGTGCCAGGCCTGCTGCTGGAGCAACACCAGATGTTGTGAACGTCTAGCAGAGCAAAGCTAATGACTACTCGATAGTTCAGTGTGCCATGCTTTACGGCTTAGAACCGGGACTTCAACGACGTTTTGAACGTCATGGAGCATATGAGATGTTCCAGGAGTAGAAGTTAATATTTCAAGCAAATGCCCGGATTGAGAGATATGAAGTCTCCAATAAGTTCTATAGCTGCAAGATGGAGGAGAACAGTTCTGTCAGTGAGCATATACTCAAAATGTCTGGGTATAATAATCACTTGATTCAAATGGGAGTTAATCTTACAGATGATTGCGTCATTGACAGAATTCTCCAATCACTGCCACCAAGCTACAAGAGCTTCGTGATGAACTATAATATGCAAGGGATGAATAAGACTATTCCCGAGCTCTTCGCAATGCTGAAAGCTGCGGAGGTAGAAATCAAAAAGGAGCATCAAGTGTTGATGGTCAATGAGACCACTAGTTTCAAGAACAAGGGCAAAGGGAAGAAGAAGGGGAACTTCAAGAAGAACAGCAAGCAAGTTGCTGCTCAAGAGAAGAAACCCAAGTCTGGACCTAAGCCTGAAACTGAGTGCTTCTACTGCAAGCAGACTGGTCACTGGAAGCCGAACTGCCCCAAATATTTGGCGGATAAGAAGGATGGCAAGGTGAACAAAGGTATATGTGATATACATGTTATTGATGTGTACCTTACTAATGCTCGCAGTAGCACCTGGGTATTTGATACTGGTTTTGTTGCTAATATTTGCAACTCGAAACAGGGACTACGAATTAAGCGAAGATTGGCTAAGGACGAGGTGACGATGCGCGTGGGAAACGGTTCCAAAGTTGATGTGATCGCGGTCGGCATGCTACCTCTACATCTACCTTCGGGATTAATATTAGACCTAAATAATTGTTATTTGGTGCCAGCGTTAAGCATGAACATTATATCTGGATCTTGTTTGATGCGTGATGGTTATTCATTTAAATCAGAGAATAATGGTTGTTCTATTTATATGAGTAATATCTTTTATGGTCATGCACCCTTGAAGAGTGGTCTATTCTTATTGAATCTCGATAGTAGTAACACACATACTCATAATGTTGAAGCCAAAAGATGCAGAGTTGATAATGGTAGTGCAACTTATTTGTGGCACTGCCGTTTAGGTCATATCGGTATAAAGCGCATGAAGAAACTCCATACCGATGGACTTTTGGAACCACTTGATTATGAATCACTTGGTACTTGCGAACCGTGCCTCATGGGCAAGATGACTAAAACTACGTTCTCCGGTACTATGGAGAGAGCAACAGATTTGTTGGAAATCATACATACAGATGTATGTGGTCCGATGAATATTGAGGCTCATGGCGGATATCGTTATTTTCTCACCTTAACAGATGACTTAAGCAGATATGGGTATATCTACTTAATGAAACATAAGTCTGAAACGTTTGAAAAGTTCAAAGAATTTCAGAGTGAAGTTGAAAATCATCGTAACAAGAAAATAAAGTTTCTACGATCTGATCGTGGAGGAGAATATTTGAGTTACGAGTTTGGTGTACATTTGAAACAATGCGGAATAGTTTCGCAACTCACGCCGCCCGGAACACCACAGCGTAATGGTGTGTTCGAACGTCGTAATCGTACTTTACTAGATATGGTGCGATCTATGATGTCTCTTACTGATTTACCGCTATCGTTTTGGGGTTATGCTTTGGAGACGGCCGCATTCACGTTAAATAGGGCACCATCAAAATCCGTTGAGACAACGCCTTATGAACTATGGTTTGGCAAGAAACCAAAGTTGTCGTTTCTGAAAGTTTGGGGCTGCGATGCTTATGTGAAAAAGCTTCAACCTGATAAGCTCGAACCCAAATCGGAGAAATGTGTCTTCATAGGATATCCAAAGGAGACTATTGGATACACCTTCTATCACAGATCCGAAGGCAAGACTTTTGTTGCTAAGTTCGGAAACTTTCTAGAGAAAGAGTTTCTCTCGAAAGAAGTGAGTGGGAGGAAAGTAGAACTTGACGAGGTAACTGTACCTGCTCCCTTATTGGAAAGTAGTGCATCACAGAAAATTGTTTCTGTGACACCTACACCAATTAGTGAGGAAGCTAATGATAATGATCATGAAACTTCAAAACAAGATACTACTGAACCTCGTAGATCAACCAGAGTGAGATCTGTGCCAGAGTGGTACGGTAATCCAGTTCTGGAAGTCATGCTACTAGATCATGATGAACCTACGAACTATGAAGAAGCGATGGTGAGCCCAGATTCCGCAAAATGGCTTGAAGCCATGAAATCTGAGATGGGATCCATGTATGAGAACAAAGTGTGGACTTTGGTTGACTTGCCCAATGATCGGCAAGCAATTGAGAATAAATGGATGTTCAAGAAGAAGACTGATGCCGACGGTAATATTACTGTCTACAAAGCTCGACTTGTCGCAAAAGGGTTTCGGCAAGTTCAAGGGGTTGACTATGATGAGACCTTCTCACCCGTAGCGATGCTTAAGTCTGTCCGAATCATGTTAGCAATTGCCGCATTTTATGATTATGAAATTTGGCAGATGGATGTCAAAACTGCATTCCTGAATGGATTTCTGGAAGAAGAGTTGTATATGATGCAACCAGAAGGTTTTGTCGATCCAAAGGGAGCTAACAAAGTGTGCAAGCTCCAGCGATCCATTTATGGACTGGTGCAAGCCTCTCGGAGTTGGAATAAACGCTTTGATAGTGTGATCAAAGCATTTGGTTTTGTACAGACTTTTGGAGAAGCCTGTATTTACAAGAAAGTGAGTGGGAGCTCTGTAGCATTTCTGATATTATATGTGGATGACATATTACTAATTGGAAATGATATAGAATTTCTGGATAGCATAAAGGGATACTTGAATAAGAGTTTTTCAATGAAAGACCTCGGTGAAGCTGCTTACATATTAGGCATAAAGATCTATAGAGATAGATCAAGACGTTTAATTGGACTTTCACAAAGCACATACCTGGACAAGATTTTGAAGAAGTTCAAAATGGATCAAGCAAAGAAAGGGTTCTTGCCTGTGTTACAAGGTGTGAAGTTGAGTCAGACTCAATGCCCGACCACTGCAGAAGATAGAGAGAAAATGAAAGATGTTCCCTATGCTTCAGCCATAGGCTCTATCATGTATGCAATGCTGTGTACCAGACCTGATGTGTGCCTTGCTATAAGTCTAGCAGGGAGGTACCAAAGTAATCCAGGAGTGGATCACTGGACAGCGGTCAAGAACATCCTGAAGTACCTGAAAAGGACTAAGGATATGTTTCTCGTATATGGAGGTGACAAAGAGCTCATCGTAAACGGTTACGTTGATGCAAGCTATGACACAGATCCGGATGATTCTAAATCGCAAACCGGATACGTGTTTACATTAAATGGTGGAGCTGTCAGTTGGTGCAGTTCTAAACAAAGCGTCGTGGCGGGATCTACGTGTGAAGCGGAATACATAGCTGCTTCGGAAGCAGCAAATGAAGGAGTCTGGATGAAGGAGTTCATATCCGATCTAGGTGTCATACCTAGTGCATCGGGTCCAATGAAAATCTTTTGTGACAATACTGGTGCAATTGCCTTGGCGAAGGAATCCAGATTTCACAAGAGAACCAAGCACATCAAGAGACGCTTCAATTCCATCCGGGATCTAGTCCAGGTGGGAGACATAGAGATTTGCAAGATACATACGGATCTGAATGTTGCAGACCCGTTGACTAAGCCTCTTCCATGAGCAAAACATGATCAGCACCAAGGCTCCATGGGTGTTAGAATCATTACTGTGTAATCTAGATTATTGACTCTAGTGCAAGTGGGAGACTGAAGGAAATATGCCCTAGAGGCAATAATAAAGTTATTGTTTATTTCCTTATATCATGATAAAAGTTTATTATTCATGCTAGAATTCTATTAACCGGAAACATAATACATGTGTGAATACATAGACAAACAGAGTGTCACTAGTATGCCTCTACTTGACTAGCTCGTTAATCAAAGATGGTTATGTTTCCTATCCATGGACAAAGAGTTGTTATTTGATTAACAGGATCACATCATTAGTTGAATGATCTGATTGACATGACCCATTCCATTAGCTTAGCACCCGATCGTTTAGTATGTTGCTATTGCTTTCTTCATGACTTATACATGTTCCTATGACTATGAGATTATGCAACTCCCGTTTGCCAAAGGAACACTTTGTGTGCTACCAAACGTCACAACGTAACTGGGTGATTATAAAGGAGCTCTACAGGTGTCCCAAAGGTACATGTTGGGTTGGCGTATTTCGAGATTAGGATTTGTCGCTCCGATTGTCGGAGAGGTATCTCTGGGCCCTCTCGGTAATGCACATCACTTAAGCCTTGCAAGCATTGCAACTAATGAGTTAGTTGCGGGATGATGTATTACGGAACGAGTAAAGAGACTTGCCGGTAATGAGATTCAACTAGGTATGGGATACCGACGATCGAATCTCGGGTAAGTAACATACCGATGACAAAGGGAACAACGTATGTTGTTATGCGGTCTGACCGATAAAGATCTTCGTAGAATATGTAGGAGCCAATATGAGCATCCAGGTTCCGCTATTGGTTATTGACCGGAGACGTGTCTCGGTCATGTCTACAGTGTTCTCGAACCCGTAGGGTCCGCACGCTTAAGGTTTCGATGACAGTTATATTATGAGTTTATGAGTTTTGATGTACCAAAGTTAGTTCGGAGTCCCGGATGTGATCACGGACATGACGGGGAGTCTCGAAATGGTCGAGACATAGAGATTGATATATTGGACGGGTATATTCGGACATCGGAAGTGTT